>NC_059140.1:24550675-24763799 GCF_020740605.2 Lemur catta | reverse complement strand
AGATGTATAAACAAATGGCAGAATGAACACAAAGAATGAAGCTACTAACTGCATCTGCAGGTTTATGGAGAGAAAAATCAATATTAAGCTGCAACTTGACAGGTGATAGAAGAAACAAATGGGCTTTTCTGTATCTGCAATGAAAGAGGTCTGAGCTAAGATTTTAGTTATAGTCAAGTAGATGATCATGAAGGGATTAAGAAATAATTTAAATGAGCAACTAGCCAATACCATTCATTTAAAACCATGCAAATTTATGGGAGAATGCATATTTTCTGCTAGCTCTACTTTGTGGTAGCTCACACTGTGACGCAACAATCATGCCACATGCTGTTTTATCTTTGATGCCGTGAGACCCTTGAAGATATAGCCTGAACGTTATCCACCTTTGTATCCAAAACACTCAGCAGAGTGTCTGACACATTGTAGACAAGCAATAAATGTTGTTTTGAATTGACTTACACCCACCAACCACTATATTAAAAAACAGAAAATAAAAGGAAAGAAAACAAGCTGTGTGATTTCCTCTAGACACAGTTGTAATTTAATATCCAGGACAGTCTCACCAATCAAACATTTATCTCAGTCCTTGAGAGGATAATTTACCTTCCACAATTATTATTAATACCTTTTACCAACTTGGGACTATAGCAAAATAGAACTCATGAAAAATGTCTGTCTTTTTTCATCCTTGGAGCAATTATAGCTTTCAAAAAACTATCTTTTTCAGATTTTTTTTCAAATCTCAGGTTGCAAAAGCTGAATCATTTCATCAATAATGTGCAAGATAGAGACATGTCCAAGGTTACTGAAGCAAGATCATAAATCAACTCCTTGACGATATGCCTCACAAGATTAAAAAAGAAAGATCATATAACACTTTGCAGATGGAAAGTCCCATACATGTCGCTGTACATTGAAAATGATACAAAAATCAATTGCATAGAAATATAGTAATTATGTTATTGACCAGGTCAAAAAACATTTAGATAATTTGGGAATAAAATGAGTGTTGATAATTATTTTAACATGACATTTTGGCAAAGTGTGTTCATGTTTTCATTTGACAAATAAAGAAATGGGTTGTATATATTTCCACTGTTAACAGAAAAGCAACAAAATACTGCTAATGAATGATGACGTTTTTCATTTGTCCTTGAAATCTGCTTCAAATGATCACATTATGTCCATTAAAGGCAAGTTATTACCTTGGATTTCTTAAAATCAGTGTATGCTTTAAAAGTGAATGTTGAGAAATGTGGTACTACTAAACTTAAAACACAAAGTAACCAATGCCAAAAGACCCTGACTGAAATAAACTAAAAAATTTGAAGTGATTATAAAGACTATTTGCACGTCAAAAATTATTAATAATTTCCCCCCATTTTCCTCTTAAATCCTTTATTTTGCCTACTCCTGATTCTGTCTTTCCTAGCTGAACTCTCCCCTTATTTTCTTAATTCTTGTTTTCTTAACTCTTTCACATGGAAAGACTTTGCTACTACTTTTTCAGACACATACGCAAGTACTCTCAACACTTTCCTTAATAATTTCAGCTCAGCATCCATCATTAAAGGATGTTAGGCTCTATAGCCTGGGTCAAACCTCAGGGGTACCACTCACTAGCTGAGTGAGCGTGGGTAAGTTATTTCAAAGCTCTAAGCCTCAGTTTTCTCATAAATAAAGTGGGAGTTGTAGGTTTGTTTTGAGAGTTAAGTGAGATGGTACATAGACTGTGCTTACTAAACTTACAGTCAGTGTAAACCATTGTTGTTATCATGGTTAGCCAATGCTAACCTTCTGGGTTGGTGTAAGGAGTGTGGCACACTGAACTAACATTGGACTGAGGGTCAACTAACTTGCCCAGAGGTCCTAGCTCTGTGACCTTGGACAAGTCATTTATTCTAAGACTTTGGGTGTCTCTTCTGTAAACTTGGAGGCATAGACAAGATAACCTCAAAGATCCCTTCCAGACCCAAAAGTTTGTGTTCTTAATGAATATCATGCTCCACATTTTTACTCATAACATTCTACTAGATCACTGAAATTGTATCCATTTATTATAAAACTCATCGAAGATATAGGAAAAAAAAGTGGACCCATGAATCCTGGTCATGTGATCAGAGCCAACGAGAATCCAATTTGATATAAAGTCATTTTACTCAAGTGCTCTGTGGCAGAGATTTTGCTGACACAGGGTATTTGAACAGAGCACCTTGAGACCAATGTCACAGAAAATATTCCTGCAAATAATTAATGATGTGTGTATATATATTGCCAGCTACCCTGCTGGAGCCCAGCAATCTCTCAGAGCAGATTAGTGGTCCTTACCCAGGTGCCTGACCATTTCAATACATACTTTTCTCAATGATCATTATCCTGAAATAAATCCAAATTAAATTTTATGAGCCAGGATCAAAATTATGTGCCTTCAGTACTGAGCCTTCTAATAGCAGTTATTTTTATTGAAGTATTAAAGCAGTTGGCTTGAGTCATCTTGGAAACACTGCCTTCATATTTCAAATACGGTTAGGAGGCTGTCAGCATGTATTACCCTGGATTGGAGATATTTGCTTATTAAATGATTTTTACCAGGAAAAAACCTATTACAAGAAACATCTTGTTTACAAGGGTGTCCGGGGGATAGCAAATAGGAAGCAACATGTTACATTGAATTATAGAAATAAAATAAGCTGATTCAGCTAATAGATTCAATAGAAATATTACATATTATTTTGCAAGTCAAAGACAACTGCAACCTAATTTAACTGACAAACAGATTTCCACTGTAGGATGTAAACATTAAGTAAGAATATTTATTTGAAACAATAGTGACCATTGAGTGTTATTTCGACCCTATAATTTACGGACCCGTACTGAACAGTTCTTCAAAAGTTATTTGCTTTGCTTTGTCCATACGAGAGAAAATAAAGCAGAAGCACTGAGGATGTTTGGTGCAATGGGAAGGGTAGAGGAGAGGTTAAGAAAACAAGCTTTGAGTGAGACAGTTCTGAGTTTACTCCCTGGCTGTGTAGACTTCGGGTAGGGATTTAACCTCTTAGAGTCTCCATGACCTCATCTATAAAATGGAGATAGCAATATATTTCAGGGTTATTGTGGAGTCAAAGGAGATGACACATATGTGAAAATTAGCATGACAACTAACATACAGAAATTATCCCATAAATAGAAAGTTCACCACTTCTACCACCATTCAGTGTGAGCTTATAAATCCTAGGACTTGAAGTAGGCTTATAGATCCTAGAACTTGCAAAATCCACTCCCTTTCTCAAGGTCTATTTTATACCTATCTGATCTCTCACAATAGATTATAATTTTTGATGGCAGCAGAAATGGTGTTTTAATCATCTTTGTGTGTTCCCCTCCCTCCATGAAGTAGACAGTGTAGATGCTCCAAACATTTGGATACGTGAATGGAGGAAAACACACATGAACAAAGGGAGCCTCAAAGTCCCCCAAGAAGGCACAATGGAGATAGTATCTACAAAGCACACATCTGGAAATGCGAGGACAAATGGTCTGCTTACCCCCAGGAAAGCTACAAGAAAGGTTACTATTGGCTGTAGGAAAAGTCTTACTAATGGCAATAAAGACAGAACTTGGGCTCAAGGCATCTCTCAGTGTGACTACGTTCACATGAACCCTCACTGTTCCTTGTAGAATAACATAGGTAAGACAGCATGAAGTCCTGTAGTCCAAATCCTCTATAGCATTGAACATCCACTCAGAACAGTCTGCAGAAGAGGGACTTCCAGTGCAACACAGCCCACAATGAGAGTCAGAATGTTATGAATAAGTCATCACATTTGGCATCATGATATTTCCTAATAAAGGGACCAAACCCTATAAGTCTGAGCCCCAATTTCTATTCAGAATCCCAGAGACAAATGTTTACTTGGAGGCTAAAAAGGGCTTAGCTTCTTTGATCCACAGAGAAGAAACAACCAGAAGGTTAACATGTCCCAGCTGGCCAAGTGTACAGAAGTGATCGCTCCCTCCCAGTATACCTTGTATTTTGACTGTGGCACTTCACATGTTCCACCTCCTCTTTGGATTTCTGCAAGTGTTTCTGTCCAAATTAGGCTGAAATCACTAAGACTGGAATGGTGTCCTCACTGTCTTTGTAAGTATCCAATCACCCAGCATGCTGCCCTCTGCCCAGTAATCTCACAAAGAAAGAGAGAGAGGGCAGGATCACAGAAAGCACATGGAGTTGGGAGTCCCAGACTCTCTATATCATATACCCCTTTCCCAGCCCTCCCAACCCAGTCCTCCTCGGTGGTCCTCATCTCAGAGAACTGTGCCATCAGCCTCCAAGGAGCTCATTTATTAAAGGTGGAAAACATTCAGGTATCCTCTTCCCTCACTCCACAAACCCAGCCAGCCACCTCCAGTCGATCATGTTCACTTAACATCTCTGGAATTGGTCCACTTAATCTCACGTGCCCTTGCCTGCGTCACATCATTTCTTGCCTGCATCCTTGCAGCAGCCTCCTGACTGATCTCCTTCCTCCCTCAACCCCCACAAAAGCCCACTCTTCCATTTGTAGCCAGAGTCATCATTTGCTATTGCAAATCTGGCCATCTCACTCTCTATAGTTCTCCTTGAAATCTAAACTTTTTAGTATGTTCTACAAGTCCCCTCTTGTTCTGGCTCCTGCTCACCTTTCCAGCTTCATTTCTCACCTCAACCCACATCCCTCCCCTGACACACTGAGATATTCTTAGTTCCTTAAACAAAGTTCCCATTTGGGGCCTTTTATCCTCTCCACCTGGAACATTTACCCCTCTCTGCTGTCTGTCCTCTCTTTCTGTCCTCCCTCTCCCCTTTTTCCTATGAAGCATTCTTTGACATCCCCACTTCTACCTAGTAAGACTGATTTAGCTGCTGCTCTTAATACTACAGCCTTTGAAACCAGTATGGATTAGGGATTTTTTTTTTTCTCCAAGAAGCAGGATGTCTCAGTTGAAAAACAAAGAATGAGTAGGATCCAATGAAGCAGATAGAGATCAGTAGATACACACAAAAAAGGTTTATTGAATGAGTGAATAAACAAACAAAATAATGAATAAAGACAGCGTCGACAAGAAGCATCTCTAATGCACATCACCAAGACCCCAATGTTCTGTTGGTTGCTGCTCGTTCTGGAGGCATAAGGTAAAATATCCAAATATAAGTTTTTCCCCTAGTTTGCTCCCTCTCCAGGAAACTCTGAGCATTTTGAAATATATTCTTACTATAGCTCATTTTATAACATAAGGAAATGAAAGCTGCCTGGCCTTATAGATGGAACATAGTTATAGAGAAGCCAGACATCAAGTTAAGGGGCATTTCCATGAAGTGAGATAGAGGCAGGGTTGGAATCAGAGCTTACTGAATGGTCTAATGCTCACTTTTTTACACCTAGAAAATCTTTGTGAAAATGAAATATATCAAGAAATGAGGACATTTAAGGAAGGCAGGCAGCAGAAATATATATATCTCAGGAAGCTGAAAGAATTGGATGAGCTATTCTCTGTGAAAACCACATTTTTATCATAACTGGAAAAGATCTGTTATAAACTGCACAATAGTGAAATGTTAAGACCTTTTGTATCTGTTCCTCTTGACATCCCATTGAGAGCCATCCTGTTGTTATGTTTTCCGAATCTTGAGTCTCTTGGCTTCTCTTGTAAATGAGCAGGATGCTACAGAAGCTGATGTGTAAAGGGCCTTGGTGATGCTTTTGCCACACAATAAGTATAAATGGTTGCTTGAGCTAACAGTGTTTTCTTTGGTGTTTGAAAAGACAAAACGAAAGAGACAGCACCGCTAAACACTGCAAGTCATGGAAACTAGAGATTTGTTGGATGCATTGGGAGTCCTGTGATGGCAAAGGGATGTCTTTATCCCAGCCAGTGTTGCACATGTAGACAAACAGACCTCAGCAGCTCTATGACATTTCCATAGCCTTCCTTTGAAGAACCATCCCCAGACAACCTGAGTCACAAACTAATGGCTATAGAGTTAGATAATGGTAAGTGCATTATAAGTATGCACACTAGGAAGAAGAATGTCTGTTATCCTTACTGCGGGGTAAGTAACATAAAGTGGAAGGAAAAATACAGATTCAATTGTATGACATTATCTGTTTACTATTGACTCTCCCTTTCCTCTTTTTCTATCTTTTTTTCTTTTTCCTTTCTGTTTTTATTGACTCTCTTTTCCTACATTCAGTGAGGGAGGGTAAGAAACCTACAGGGACTTGTTTTGAGTTCTGAAATTGGGGTGACTCAAGGCTCAAAAGCCTTCCAGATGAGTCCTAATAACACAAGTATTGGCACTCTACAGCAGCCCCAGAGGTGGCAGAGTTGATGAGTTTCAGGACCACTTCGAACACCCCTGAGCTTTAGGCAGAATTACAATGTCAATCAAGTTTATTTCTTTCCCAGCCTTCTCTTCTTTATCCAGGGATCGATTTGCTTTAGTTGAAGGTCTGAAGTTCCCAGCTTACTGTAGAAGACTAGAAAGATTGGATTTGGCGACACATGGATGTGAGTTTGAACCCAGTCTAGTCGATCATTGTTTGAGTGATCTTGGGCAATTCACTTAAATTTACTGCTTCTCGGTTTCCCAAACTGTAAATAAACAGTCACTCATTTATTCACCAAACAAATAGTTTTGAGGGCTTAGTACATGCTAGATACGGTGCTAGAGTTGGATGTTTAATAATAAAAAAATGACCTCGACCTCAAGGCTAGATAAGGTAAATATGTAAAATATAATAGGAAGAACACTGCTGAGATGAAGTTAAATGAGATAAAATATATGAAGCATCCAATACCTTGCTTGCTTCATAGTTAGCACTTCAGGCATATTGCTATATCCTCAAGCCTACTTTTATTTTTTCAAAATGATCTTATTCCCCTTACAAAAATTAAAATTCCCATACCTTCACTGCCCTGACTCTCATTAGAGTATCAATCTGATTATCTAATTAAATAAAGTACAGAAATTCACCCTAAGGGTAATTTACACTCCCAGAAATAACTTCCTATTTTTAAACTGGAGCTTTTTAACTCCAATGAAAGTCATATTAAAGCAACCAATAATTTCTGAGCACCTACTATGTTTTAAGTCATATGGAAGATATAATCCCCACCTTCAAGAGTTTTGAAATCTATATGATTTGTGAAAATAATATAGCAACCCATTAACAATTAAAGAGCTAAATTTTGAAAGCAACAAAAGTTTTAAATGACTGACATTAGAAGAGATTTTGTAAGACCTTATGTAATTTCAAATAAATTGCACAACCATTAGTGGCATAAGAGTTTAGAGAAAGAAGAAATCATTTTCTCGGTGGAAAATATGAGGGAGGCATAGCGGAGCTTAATGGCTATTGCCACACAAGCGACCCACCCCCCCTGCAGCTTGCCCGGTTTCTTTTTCATTCATACCCTGGCACAGGTCATCTTAGAAGCCAAATTCCGTCCACTAATTCTCTTCTTACTTTGGAAACAGTTCAATATCTTTAGCTTAGTAAAACAAAGATCATCATTCTTATCAACAAGAGCAAACATTTAAAAGGCAAAAGCTAAGCTTAGTCTTAGAAAACAAGAGAATTATGAATCTTCGAATTTGGAGAGAATCTTGTGTGTGTGTGTGTGTATATATATATATAAACACAAGGTCTGATAAATAACAACTCTTTATAAAGCACATTAACATAAAATGACTTATTTGCCTCTCAGCAACTCTGAAAGTGGGGAAGGATGAAGAAGGGTGACTTTTCCAAGACCACCCAGCTGGCAGCTGGTGGGTGTGGAATCAACCCAAAGCCAGAGTCCTATCTGCTGCTTAAAAATGCCATGTGCTAGAAAAAATGCCATGCTATTTCTTAGAAATTGGTGGCCATAAAGAGGAATAATATGTATTAGTACCAGAGTTAACTGTGGACTAGGTGCTTGCTACGCAAAATGTGGCCCCCAGACCAGCAAGCATTCACATCACCAGGGAGCTTGTGAAAATGCAAACATTTGGCCTCATCCCAGAATTCCTAAATCAGAAACAGCATTTGAACAAGATGATCTTATGTGCATTAAGTCTGAGAAGCACTAGTCTAGGTAGTTTCCACATCTCTAAGTTGGATACAACTCACAGAATTGTGCAAGTGAATTAATATAGAAGAAAGCACTTTTTATATGAATAAGTACTATACAAAGCTAAGACTTCATAAAAATAATTATTATTCTCATTTATACTAACTTAGTCATTCATATCAGCATGTTGTCCTCCAAAAGGATATAAATAACACAAGTAGCTGGAGCTCTTGGGAACCTGAAGATAATCAAACTAGACTTAGTTCAGGTATCATATTTATCCCAGATGAGATAATAAATTTACATGAAGGTGCCAATTTAAAACATATCCCACAATGCAGATTGTATTTGAACTAATTATGGGAGGACAGTTTTATTCTTATTTTTTAATAGCTAATCTGCTCTCTAGGATTATTTTAAATAGCATTGTTTTTAGGCCAGTAAGAAACATCAATTTTAAAATATTGTAACTCACTAAAACATACCTTTTAAAATTGCAGATTCTCTTCCATGTTCATTTTTCCCCCTTACATGGCAAAGGTTTAGATATAAAGATCTAAAACACACATCAATGCAGGTCAGACCAAGAAAACTGATCTAATCCATTCTCTACCATGAGTGATCCTTCTGATATGCCATTCAATTGATCATGCCACTTCCCTGCTTTAAACTCTTCAGCGACCCCTCTTCACATTTCAGATAAAGTCCAAAGTCCTTAACATGGACATTCACCGTATGTCCTCTGCCTCCCTTTCTGGCTTTGTCTTCTGCCACACCCAACCCATATAAGCAATTGTGAGAGAGTGCTGCCTACAAAGTAACCAGAGGAGTGGAGGGAAAAGCAGGGGAAGGATCTATTAGTTACTGAGGACATGCTTGGCATTAGCTCTTTGGATCCCCACAGAAGCTACCATCAGCATTTATAGGATGAGCAAAGAAGGCCAAAGATGCCTAGGCTACCAGGGCAGTGACAGAATTAGGACTGAACTCAAGATGGTCGAACACCAAGACATCTTTGACTTTTCCATATTTCTACCATAGGACCTATTTCAGAAAAATGGGTGAAGTCAAACTATATATTAGGGCAATTATGGCCAAACAAAACAGGGTAACCTTAAGTAAGACAGGGAGAAAACTGGCAAGTTCTAGCATTGCTGTAGACTGCCAAAAAAACAGAGAACACATCAGCAGAGCAGTAGTCACAATGTAAAGATACTTTTTGAGCAGATCCTTTAGAAAGATCATGAATGTCATGATCAAGCTGTAGATCTGCAAATGGATATATGTATAGGTAAAGATACAGTTATAAATACTTCAAATGCCAAATATGTGATCCCACAGGTATACCTATAGAGCGAGTGATAACAACTGCGGTTTTGCAGTGCCTACCCAGCCACACCCAGACCCAGAATGCAATGGTGTTGATGGGCACACGTCAATGACAAAATCTCAGGCATCTTCTCAGTTGCTGTAAAGTCTTCCACTTTGTTTGGGTGCTCGAACCATATTCGCTCCAGGACAAATCAGTCCAGGGCTGGGTGTCATGCCAAGTAATTTGACTAAAACAGTAAGTGTGCCTATTTATATTCAGACCCATGCCCAGAAGCTCCCAGAGGTGTGATAAAGTGCTGCTTTTAAAATGGACATAAAATATACATAGTTCTCATATAAGCTACTGCATATTTGTTCTGGTTACTATCACCGCTGTATTGATAGCCATGAGCCCAAGTAATTAGGAGAGTGCTGGGGAAAAAGACTAAGAGTGTTAACATTTCACATCCTCAGATTAGTGAGGTCCTTTCCAGGCCTAATTCAATCATTGTAATTCAATTCGATTTTACAAACCTGGCTACCCTGATTGCCTACTATGTGCAGAGCACTGTGTTAGAAGCTATGAGGTAGACATGGATATAAGGTGATCAGAAAGGCTGAAGAGTGTAGTGGTTGAGCAAACAAAAGGATCTTGGGGCCAAGCTCTTGAATGGGAAGCTCACTTCTGCCCCTCTCTAGATGTGTGACCTTGGGCAAGGCTGTTTCACCTCCCTGGGCCTTAGCATCCTTCTCTCTAAAATAGGGATGGGTCCATTCTTCCTAGGGCTGTTTAAAGGACTAAATAAGTTACTATCCTCAAGCCATTTATTGTCTAGTGAGAGAGATAAGCTCAAAGGAAGGTAAAAATGAGGTACTGCTTGGGAATCTGGAGAAGAAAGAGAACACCTCCAAACAGGAGCCGAATCAGAGAAGGCTCCGTGAAGGAGACAGAAGCCCAGATGGGCCTGAGACATAGAGGGGGAGGGGTAGAAATAGTTATGGGAAGAGACTCTAGGTGCAGAGAATAAAAGTAAAAGCCCAAGGTGTGTTCTCACAATGGTGGGCAGTGGAGGCCAGCAGGGACTAGGAAGCAACTAAGGCTGGAAAGTCAAGTTGAAGCCCCATGGGGAAGCTTCAAAGACTCGCTAAGTATCCCTAGCAATGGAGGGCCATTTCTGCAACGTGGGAAGAGCACCCAATAGTAATGTGCACAGTAAATTTAATGTGGAGGAATGAAGACTAGAAGGCAGGAAGACAGTAGACAGTAGGTATCACATCGGCTGTGTGAGACCTAATGAAGCTTTGACTAGTAGCACAGTGATAGTTGAAATAGCAAAGAGATGTAAAAGAAGTTGCAGAATTGAGTGCTGACTGAATATGGACAGGGGAGGAAAGGGAGAGTCTAGGGTGGACGGAGATAGAGAACACGGGGTATCCACAATATAAGTCCAACACCCCATTCCCCACCAACCTGGCAATGCCGAGGTTTCTGCCAATATCTTTAAGACAGCAAGCCAGTTGGCTAATGAGAAATAAACCCAATTTCATACCAGATAGTAGGAGGGCTTGCTTAAGAGTTTGCCTCATCATGTTTAAGAAATGATATACAACATCTTCATAGAATACATATTCTGTAATAAAAAAAATTATCAAGAGCCTTTTTTATGCTACAAATGAGATACTAGCTGTGAATCAATGTTCAAAATAATCTTAATAAATTGTTTCAGATGTTACTAGAAAGGATATTTCTGGAGTGCCAATTAGACACAATTATAGTTTGTGTTGAATAATTACCCTTTCTTGTACATATTTTGATGATACGTTTTTAAAAAGCAGACTAATTCGCAAAGAAAAAGATGATAGCTCACATGCCATTAACTCCTTTAAAGAGAACACAATTCATAAATGAAATGCCTAATTTAAAAGCAATTTAGAAAAACATTCCCAAGGATAAGCATGCAAAATCTAGGCTAACTTTCAACAAACCAAGGGGAAGGACAGAAGGAGGCAAAGGAAAATGAGTAACAAGGGAAAAGAGAAACAGATAACAATGGCCAGGAATTAGAAGGTAATTAGAAGATCTTGGGGAGAGTAGGAAGAAAAATGAGAGAGAGGGAGTGAAGACAGACTCTAGGAGTGGTAAAATTTCACTAGGAGATAATCTCCACTTGTCTCTGGATATACTCATTTCTCTGAAACATCTTTCAATCTCATTCTTTTCTTGCCATTTCTGCCACCAGTTTCTCATCCCTGAATTAACAGATGCCACTTAGAAGGCTCCCGACCTCCTTCTTCCTCCCCCTCAACTTCCCCTGTCCTGTGCCCTGTGGTCACATTAATTATTCCAAAACACCTCTCTCATCAACTCAATTCCACAGTCCCAAATCTACAGTCTACCTTCTACACTAGTCAAATCTGGGCCAGGCTCTTATAATCCTTCAAAAACCTGGCCCCTCAGACCTCAGCCCACAGGTGGAGGGTAAGATGTTGGTTAGGATCACACCTGCAGTCATACAGGTCTGAGTTCTCACCTCGGTGTATCCATTTGCTAGTACCATCTTGGGCATCTCCATTGACTCATGTGTGAAACAAGGGTAATTACAAGTCTTAGTGTACAGTAGCTTTGACTTGCATTCTTATTGTCACCAGCATCCCCTTATATTATTTCACCCTTCTCTGTACCATGCCAATGTCCCCCACCTGGGCACCACAAGCCTTGCTCACTCCTGGTTGTAGGCGTGTGCGAATGCTCTTTCCTCACCATTAATGTGTATCTTGGGAGACATCTGTCCAGACAGACACATACCTAGGCAGAGACACCAAGAGTAACAAAATGTAAGAGCCTGTGTTATGGAGTCAGATGGATTTGGGTAGGGATTCCATATCAACTGTTTACTAGCTTTGGGCACATCACTCATTCTTTCTGAGCCTCAGTTTCCTCACTTGTTAAACAAGAACTGTGTGAGAATTATTTAGCTAATACATATTTACATGTCTGATACAAGGCCTATGCTCAATAAATGGTCACTAGTATTAAGTAAAAGGTGAATAATGTGCTCTAGGTCCTCTGAGATGTCTTTTGAAGAAAATCCAGCCTATACCAATGTCTCCATTCTCCAAGACTTGCTATGCTTGTTACATCATCATTCCACTAACAACTTAACATATGCTGTCTTATGTCACATCCACTGTCCCATTTTGGTGCTTTATTACAGCTTATATATATTTAAAAAATAATCTTGTTAATTATTTTTCTATGTACAGTAGTCTCCCCTTGTCCATGGTTTTGCTTTCTGTGGTTACAATTACCTGCTGTCAATTACCTGGTCTGAAAATATTACATGCAGTAAGATATTCTGAGAAGAGAGAGAGAACATTCACATAACTTTTATTACAGTACATTGTTGTACTTGTTCTAATTTATTATTAGTTATTGCTGTTAATCTCTTACTGCGCCTAATTTATAAATTAAATTTTATCAGGTATGTATGCATAGGAAAAAAATTAATGTGTATAGGGTTTGATACTATCTATAGTTTCAGGCATCCACTGGGGGTCTTGGAATGTATTCTGTGTGAATAAAGGGTGGTATATGTGTCTTATGGTCTTATCTTCTCAAAAGGTCCACAAGTTACAGATAGACAGGAAGTAAAACATATATAAGCACCAGGGCTAGCTACGTAATTTTTGAGGGCCAATTCAAAATGTAAATGCAGACCCCTTTGTTCAACAATTATTAAGAATTTTAAGATGGCAACCACAGGATATATCGTGTGGGGGCCTTCTAAGCATTGCGTGGTTCCCATGCCCATGAAACCAGTCCTGATAAGCACAACCCCTGGCAAAGTATTAGATACATAGGTAGCATTCAATAAACACTTATTGATTCACTAGTGAAAACGTGCATGATGCTTTTCAGGAGATCTTCACAGCCATTCCGGGTCTGAGTTCTCTAAATACTAAACGTATTTCTCTTTTCTTCATTTGGGTCATGTATATGTGGAATTCAAAACTATACCCAACCTAGAAGCAAAACTAAGTTGTCATAATTTTTTCTTAATTTTGGAACATTGTTTTAGAAATATTTTATTTTGGCAAATCATTATAGCAAGCAATCTTTTCCCAGATGACTCCATTGACATTTTTTACTTTTCAGACTTAAGTTCTCCCTGTTCTAGAGAGAGCAGCACTATGATAAATCTTATTTCATTCTCTGCCAGAAAGTATCGATGAATTTCACCAAGCCAGTGCCTCCCAAGGGCTATACCCTGAAGATTATGCTCTCTGAGTTTATAATAGTTGCAGGTGATCAGCTAAGATGTTTGTTTAAGGTATTTGCCTCCATGAATTACATTTTATTAAATGCTAACATTCCCACCTCTACTATGCATTTTATAAGCTTCCTCACTCTTCCATGCAATAAGGTCCTTATACTTCCCTTTTTTCAAATCACGATTCAAAGAGCAGAGAGAAAAATCTAACAAATAAAGCAGATGCATAAAGAATCATTTCCTCATCTGTTTACTCTTCCCTCAAACATAGAGCATTTAAAAAGTCCCTTTGGCTTTAAGCTTATTTCTGATCTTGTGCTTCCAATCACCTATTGAAGTACATGGGCATATGTCATTGATGTTAATAGACACAGTTAGCTTTTTTTAATTTCATTGTATGCTGTACATTACATACAGTTCTGAAGTACTGTGACCATTTACATGTTTTATTGGCAGATTGACATATATTTTTCATAAGGTTTGGTATTCTCAGTAAATGCCATCCACTTGCCTGAGCACCTGTGTACCAGAGCTCATCAGATTCATCATTTAGTACGGCCATCTGGAGATGAACTGTGATGAAGGCATAAAGCAGACAAGAAGATAAGTATAGATTCTGGCCCCTGTCAGAGCACAGCATACTATCATCTAAGGAGCCGAGCTCAGGACTAGCGTGTCAGCGGAATGCTCTCCAGTTCAGGTTAGAAAACTCAACTCAAATTAGCTTTAATAATGAAGGAAATTTATTACCTCTAAAAACTGAGATATCAAGAGGGAAAGTACACTGCAAGTGAAGGTTGATTCAGTGGCTCAGCAATGTCACCTGGAACCAGTGTCACACCATCTCTTCCCTGCCTTGTGTGATGTAGTCTCTCCCCAAGACTGGCCACCTTGGTGATTGCAAGATTGCTCCCAGCAGTAACTGAGAATAGCTGTTTCCTTGTTCATCACCAGAAGCAAAGAAGAGTCTTGTTAAATTGCTCCTTGAGAACCAATCGGCTGCTTTACCAGGACCCCTCAGCCAGTGTTTCCTCTCATCTTTTTGTCTCAGAATGGGACTATGCCCAGTCCTATGGCACACTCAGTGGCTGGAGCTTCAGCGCACTGGCTGGCTCACACCAGTCAGGGCCACCCTGGGAGCTTGAAGGATCAGTCTCAACCAAACTGCTCTGCCCAGAAATCCAGAGCCCTGTTAGTAAGTGAAGGGAGAAAATAGAGAGGAGGTGACAACCATTTTTAGTTTCCCTTTTGAATCACCTACTGGGATGTGAGGAAAGTAAAGAATTTAAGAGTTGGGGTCAAAATTTTCTTCTACTACATCTGTTATTCTTTATTTTTTTCTTCTACAGATTTAGTTACACAGTTGGACACTGAGCATATACATGTTGTGATTTTTTTTTTTTTTTTGAGACAGAATCGTACACTGTCACCCTGGCTAGAGTACAGTGGCATCACTATAGCTCACTGCAACCTCAAAGTCATGGGTCCTGGGCTCTAGCAATCCTCCTGCCTCAGCCTCCCCGGTAGCTGGTACTACAGGCACATGCCACCACATCTGGCTAATTTTTCAATTTTTGGTAGAGACGGGGTCTCGCTCTTCTCAAGCTGATCTCAAACTCCTGACCTCAAGGAATCCTCCAGCCTCAGCCTTCCAGAGCGCTAGGATTACAGGTGTGAGCCACCGTGCCTGGCCCACATGTTGTGATTCTTAATTTGCTCAGGATATAGTTCATTTTATGGATAGTTTAAGTTAAATTTAATACTAAAACCACCCATATTTAATTTTTTATAATGGACAGCATGAGCATGAACAACAGAGTTACCTACAGAGATACAGAGACCACAGTCATCCAGGAAGGAGCCTCTTTCACCTTTAGTTGTTTCTCTGAGGGCAGAAATAACTCATCACAAAGCTTATTTCTGGAATGGGAATTTTTTCAAACCTTCTATTTTCTTCCAAATAAGAAATTAATGTCCAATGATCCAAATTGTTGAAGTATGTTTTTCAGCATATATTTATGACTTAGCTATGTATACTGTGTACCCAATATTGTGCCAGAATTGATGAGAGCCACCAATTTTCCTTTATGCTAACCTTTTTTTATTTTTGTTAACCTTTTATTATGGAAATTTTCAATCATACACAAAAATAGATGAACTCCCGTTTTGTTATTATTCTGTTTTGATAATTATTTACAGTCTTGATGACTGGTCTTGTTTCATCTCCACCCAACTACTTCATTCCACCTCCACCCCCACCCTGACTCTCTGCAGGATTATTTTCAAGCAAATCTTTGATAGTATATCATTTTTTAAAATTCTCATGTATGTATCTCTAGGAAATATAAACTCTTTTTAAAAACAAATAACCAATATACCATCATTATTTCTAAAAATTTTTTTTAATAATCCCTTAGTATAATCCATAGTTAGTGTTCAAATTTTATGGGAGCTATTTTTAAAAGGTAGCTTTATTCTCTACACTTGTCTTGATAATCTAGTTTGGAGAGATGAGAATTACATTCCCAAGTGGATTAGGAAAGTTATAATCCAATCAAGCGCTAGATTTTGTGGTGTCAACCCAACTGTTTTGCAAGGTTACTAAAAGGATGGGTGGTTCAAGAGAGCTGTTGTAGAAAATGTCAGGACCACATTGCAGCTTGAGATGAGTTTTAGAAGGTGTTGCAGAATCTTAATATTCTTAAAACTGGGGGCAGGATTTAGGTCAGTCAGGCGCAGTATAGAGGACTAGATGAAAATGAAAGCAAGTATGCAGTGTGTGGAGGATGGTGAAGAGTGACCTGAACTGTGATTGAGTGAGGAGCAACTATGGTCCTTAAATTTGCAGAAAATATATTAGCCCTTATCTGTAAGATGCCACATAAAATGCAGAGAAGCAAGGAAGAAGCATAAAATATTTTCAGTATGTTAGATGCCTGCCACCTGGTTGAAGACTCAGCTTCGTCACATACCAGCAGTGTGACCTTGGACAAATAGCTCTGAAACAACTCTGAAAACTTATTTTTCTTATCTGTAAAATTGTATCATTAATTCCTGCTCTTCTGTCACATGGGGACTTTTCAAAAGCAATTGAGACAATGTCATTAGTCTTGTGTTATTTGTGCAGTGCATGACCAATAACAAACTACTGAATATTGCGATAGCACTTTATAGTTTGCACATTACTTCCGGATTCATCACCTTGTTGTTCTTACGTGTATCCAGTAAGGTAGTTCTCATTATCCGAACTTCTGACTGAGAAGACTCAAGCCTCAGAGTGATTTGCCACTGCCATGTGCAAGTCGTAATTGAAAGGTATTGTTGTTATTATTCCTTTTTCAGTGGTTACGATTTTTTAAAAGTCTAGTGTAAGCAAGATACTGACATCCATCTCTGTATGGCGTTAAAGACTCTCCACAATGTGAAAGTGTAACAAGCAATAAAGTGCCTACATTAAAGTCCCATCCAGTTAAATTTTCTGCGGTAAGGCTTCTGAATGGCCCCGGTACAAAATAAATCCTGCAGTTCTGATACGGAGATCATTCTCTTCCTGGGATAATAATTAGGATGATTTCTACAGTGAGAAGATGGCAGGGATAGAAGAACATAAAGGAATTTTATCATAACTATAATCTCTCACTCTGTTGTCTATGGACAGGGCAGAATTCCTCAATATGAAAAGTGTAGACAAATGTAATCAGTACTGAATTTTTTAAAAAAATGAACAAATTAGGGATTTCTGGGAATATAATGAAACAGCATTTTTCATTGTACACAGTGGCATTTAATAATGTTGATTTTAATGTAAATAAGATTTAGAGTAAATAAACCAACATTATTGTCATTCTCTTTTTCCAGCTTATATCCATGAACTCCTTTTGGTCTTACTAGGTATGCCACAGTGCTACAAAGCTAGCATTCATCACTATTTTTTTACAAAACTAAACCCCAACTATTTGCATTTTAATGGTAGTTTCCAAAATTATATATCAGATGAGAATAATATGATCCTGTCACAGGATTATAATATCTATTTGCTTGATCAACTCATCTTCTATTCTTATTTCTCTTCCTTAGAGTATAATTGACCTCCCAATAGTAAATTTGCAAATACATATTTTATGTATATGAATATATTCATATATACTGAAGAGCTTTCAGGAAGAAAATATTTTATACATCTCTGAGTATAGCTTTAAAAGGTAGAGCATGTTAACTTTCTTCTACTAATTGATTCTTGGCTACTTTGTACCCTACAACCTATGCAAGCAAAATTGATGTAAATGTGACGCCTGCCTGTTGATAATGGGATCCCTGCCTGACTCCTGGGACCAGATAATGGAGGAGCCCTTGGTTATAGTCTTTCCATGTCGAACTTTGTGATTTCACACTTCATAATGCAAGAGTATTACTTTAAAATGCATTAAACTTCTAAAGATAGCGAATAGCCTTTTGGATAATGCATTTTAAATAGACTCTGAATTCAGAATTTTAAAAAATGTTCATTTTGTAGGACATCATAATAGCTTTTATAACATATTGCATCCTGTTGATGTGTCTTCTTCTTTTTTCCTAGGCCTTGCCCTCTTCAGAAGATAGCCTGTAGTTGCAAACCTGTTTATGTTGCAATCTGAGCCTGGCTTCCACTCTCAATAATAGGCCTGGGTCTCATCCTTTTTCATTTCTGGAAATCATCTCACTGTCAGTAGAACTGATTGGGTATTGTTTACTATGGAGAGGTCTTATAAATAGCCTTCCCAGCTAAAAATTGAACATAGGGATTTCAAATCAGCCCCCCACCATACATTATAGCTATCTGTTTTGTAATCTTTTTTAGTAGAGAAGAAGGCAGTACATTCTGACATAAATCATCACTCATATTAATACAATACATATTTTAATCTCCTTAGAAGCATTAAGCTGTGGTAGGCTTGTGTCAAAGAATGCCGACATCTAGAGGACTGATAATAAATATTTGAAGCCTGAAAACACTTAGTTTTAAATTTTCATTAAATATGTATTTAGTCCAAATGCATTAATATTCTGTAACCAAGTGTAAGAACTTAATTATGAATTACCTACAATGATCAAAGTTATTTTGGTAAAGTTGATCTCTCAGTTTCAAGTGCTAAATGGAATAAAATGAGCATGGACTTAGCAGATTAATAAATTAAATAATCATCAGTTTGGAAATTGCTATCTACTTCTTAATAAAATCTACATTTCATCTCTTTATCAAGAGTTTTGTAAAATTAGACTGTACTTTTTTTTCCATTTATATATCAGCCAGCCAAATTTTAAATGGTGCATAGTTAATAATGTTAGGGAAGTTTGAAATCTTTCCAAATTTGGTTCATTTAATTTTTGACAATTTATGGCCCAAAGTATTTTAGAATAAAGAATGGGAATATTTGGAAAATTTGCCTGGTTGCTTATAAGAGAAAAGTTGTACCTACTTCTCTTGTCATAACAATGTTAGGGAGAGAACTGAGAGAGAGAGAGAGAGAGAGAGAGAGAAAGAGGCAGAACCAGTATTGACAAGGGCTCCCTCAATTAAATTTCTGATTTCATTTTAGCTGAATGATTAACTAAAGATGGGCAAGAAGATTCTTCAAAATCTCATTTGTTCGTTCTACCTCATTATGTTTAAGGTGGTGATCTAAGAAATTATAGATACTGCATTTAAATTCATGAGAACTAAATATAAGCACTTTTAAACAATGTCTTCATTTTTCGACTGCAATATACTGAAAAGAATGGAAAGCAATGTGGAATAGGGAAGAGCTGAGAATCAAAGAGTGCATGGAAGGGGAAGGGTAGGTATTTTCTAGCCAGACAATGTGGGAGAAGGGAAGAGTGTCCCAGGCAGGAGGAACAGCATATGCAAACCTCAGAGGTGTGAGCAGGCCTGGAAGATCTGAGGAACTTCAGGGCTGGAGCAAAACTGTAGGTATGAGGCAGAGGGAAGGGGAGTGGGATCAGAAGGGGATAGTCAGATTTGAAGGGCTTTGTAAACTGCAGAGGAGTTCTATATCCTGTGTCCTGTGAACAGAAAAGAGCTGTTGAAGAATTTGAGAAAGGGAGTTGCTTAAGAATAATAATGCCAATCACTTATTGATCACCTTTCATTTTACTATCCAGTCTTCTGTTTTCCATACTTTTACTTCTTCTGTCTGTATTATAGCTGAAAAATACAGTGCTTATATTTAGCTATGCTACATATTTGTACGTAAATGATCTTCAAACCCCACAGCAACTTGCAAGGTAGGCATTACTGTCATTGGTTCTCATGGGATGGTCAGAACGATTAAATGGTTTGACCAAGACAATTCAGCTAGCAAACGGCAGAGCCAAACTGTGCACTTGGGTCCCTGTGACTTCAAATCCTTCCCTCTTTACATGACATGACGATGTTGTTCTGGCATTCTATAAACACTTACTGTGCCCCTTCTCCGGGCCTGATACTGGATGGGGGCACATCATTCTCCGCTGTCTTAGAGATTCCATTTGGTTATCTCTGGTCAGGACGCTCTTGCACAGATCTGCTGGCTATTAAAGCAGCGAGAAGACAGCCCAAGGGAAACAGAGCAGGCTGGGGTGGAGCCAGCAATGCTGGGGAGGGCAGGAGGACCCCGGAACTGAAACAAAATCACCATTCCCTAAATAACATTTTTATTACTGCCAAGTAGCGGTAAGTTGCCGGCATGTTCTGGACCTAATTAATAAGTAAATTCTTTGTGGACCAGAGCTACATTATGATTTTCACAAGCCCTGGGCACTTTTGCTTAATGAGCAACCTTCCTCTATGAAGAAAAAATAAATAAACATATATATGTGTAAAAATTACATTTTACAATTGAATTCAAGTAAAGAAGATATAATCCAGATGAGATTCATTATTACGATACAGATTTTTCGTTTTTTCATTCTGATTTTAAAAGATTAAAATTGGAACACTTTCATGGGCCCTGGGTGCTGTGGGTAAGTAGGCCCCAATGAAGACTGGAGTGTTTATTATCCACCTCTGTGTGGTAAAGGATGCAAAGTTAATGGCGGAAGGTGTCACCCTCCTGGGCCTGGGGACAGATGCCGGATCAGAGTAACTCCCACTTATGACACCAGCTTCAACAGAGGCTTGGGCAGGTGGGAGCCGCTACTAGGGAAGGCAGACTTTAAATCATTACACAATTAAATTATAATTTAAATTATCTAAATAATCTTTAAATTATTTAATCTTTAAATTATTTAAATAATCTTTCATGAAGATTTAACCAAGTACTTTTGGACAAGCATGTTTACTAGAGGATAGGAGGCAACTTTTGTAATCTGACTTTTAAAAGAAAAGCAACAGCTGATAATAAATGACTTTCTCTGCTGATGCTGTTGCAGTCATTTTCAATAGCTCATGGGTTGTGCAGTAAAATTTCCAAGAATGAAATACCTCAGCCTCCGAAAATGAATGCAGGATGAGATCACAAGTCGGTCTGGGCAGGAAAGAGGCAGCCAAAGAAAGCCTTAAACGCTTTAAAATGCTCTGTGCCTCCAAAATACCATCACTTTAAAATTACGCTAATCAGTGTGGTATTTAGAATAGCTGAAAGATATATAAGAGATGGAGAAAGGCAGTACTAAAATCTTGTAGTACTAGAACGGGGTTGAGGGGTTAGCCTCTTAAATATTAACAGAATAGTTATTGTGACTCTGACAATTACTTAAAGACAGGGCCAGAAAATGTATAGAACCGGATATAAACAGAAGCAAAGACAATAAAGACAAGACTGACCCTTCTGCAGCAAATCACGAAGGAATATTAAAAAGGGTCGGCATGAAAGAAAGCCACCCTTGCACACCCCTGAGAAACAAGCCACTGAGAGAGCAGTTAATTGGTCTGAGCCCTGGTCTTGGAGTCAGATTTGCATTCTCTGGAGACCCAGAGAGAGTGCTGCAGACAGAACACGTGGTTGGAGGAGCCTCGTGTGCTGAGCCCGCTTTGATGTTGCTGGAGATTCCTGCTTGAGCATCTTTCTGCATCCTCAGTTCCAGAGAAAATGAAAAATTGAACTCTTGCTTTAGAATGAAGGGAAATTGGATGAGAAGTGAAGACCTCAAGTTAGGCAGGCAGGACCTCTGGGGCTGAACTTTACTTGTCACTGCTTCAGGTTATTTTGTGGCACAGAGTTGATTAAAAGAGCCTTTCTTTGGTATTGCTACTCCTGGAGGCAAGGGAAGGAAATGCTAATTTCTGGAAACTAGGGTTGCTGCCCCCAAAAGAACAAGAAATAATGAGCGCTCTGAAAGAAAACACAGACAGACACATAGTCCTCAACCAGAAAGCAATAACACACAAGCGAGGGCAACAGCAATTGTGGAAACCCTAGCTTCCCTTTCTGATGCCGAGCAGGAGGAGATAAAAATCAACCTAGGTTCCTTGGATGCAAATCAAGTCCTCCTACTTGCTGGTTTTCACTGCTAATTTCATTGAAATTGCCCCATGTTAACTTGGGCTTTCTGAATTTATTCATGCCAGTAACTCAGCCTCTGAAGGGTGCCCGAGGGACCGAGCTGGTTGGGCTGAGTGATGGGTGTGCGAGGTGGCTGCTGGCCGCCCGGCAGTCTCGGAGCCAAGTGGCAGTGTGTGCGGGCCATTGGGGAGAGATTCTGATTGTGACTGATACTGAGAGAGTGATTAAATCTGTTTGGAAAGTTAGCCAGAAGACAGAAATTGAAATGGGAATGTAGTTCATTCCTTTTGGGCACTAACTTTTCCCCATAAGTATTAACTCTTTGCTAGCCTCAAATTCGGACTGGATTTGATGTTTTCAGATGGATCTACTGATTTGAAAGAACAGTGTAAGTACTGTCAAGCCATTTGTGAAGGCTAAAGAGAATGGAAGTGAAGCCATGAGAGTTTTCAGGAAATTGAGATTGGTTAGGTAGATTGTAACGACTCTCCTGTGAGGGCATCTGAGCCACCATGTTTAATTTGAGCCATTTAACAAAGATGCTGAGAGCAGAGAGTTGGCAAGAATGGGATTTACAGACTTTCTTCAGGATTATATTGTTTTTCTCTGCCTATTCTATGTCCAGAGCTCTAAGAAATAAATCCAGAATGTTCTTAATGTTTGCAGGCTCAGACATTAAGAAATTGGCCCTTTAGTTGTTTGTTTGTGTATTCCCTTGTGAAAATAGGTGTGCTGTTTTAATTTAGCTGAACGTTATTTCGTTGTCTTTGATTCTTTCCACCTAACTATGGTTGGGTTGGCAGAGGTCAGAGTGTTCAACCTTTCAGCCTCTCTGGTCGCGTAGAAAGGCCTTTCACCACCAATGGGACCTGACAGTGCTGAATCTGCTACTGATGGTGTAGATAAATCAATAAGAATGATTTTCTCAGCACCACTACTAATTCACCCATACACAAAAGGCGGTCAAAAATAGAGCCAGGGCAACATAGATTGTAGACCAACTTTTTATATTATGTCTTTGTCATTTATTTTACCTGTTTTCTGCATATACTTGAATGAAACATTAAGAGACTCTGGGAATAAGGAAAGCTGTTACACTCTGATCGTGAGCACACCTGCAGAGAGTAAGGGTACATAAGTGAAGCAGCTTATTAAGTGCTTCAGTAAAAGTTAGAGAACTAATTTGTCACACTGCATGACAGTCAAAAGAACAAATGCTTCCTAGATTGAAATGCCAAGGAAAGTAATTCTGGGAAGAATGGAAAATTCCAAAGTGTATTCATAATGGGAGTCACCTGAGTTGTGAAAAGGGATTTTGCTGGGGGTAACACTGAGAGATCTTTCTGTGCATTTTGGTCATTACCAGCTTGAGTTTTTTGAGGCCCTACTTTATCATCTCTGGTTTCCTAGCATCTATCATGGCACACAGCACAGAGCAGGTGCTCAGAATGTGTTTGTGGACCTACACATTAGCATGAAAAGCACATCTATGTGCTTCAGTGATCCTGTACTTGATTCTAAAATGACAGAGATCTGGGAGGAAGGAATACCCTACATTACCGCAAACTGCAAAATCCATGAAACTACAAAGTTCTGCATCAGAAGTTTCATATAGAAATGGTACTAGCTGTACAGGAGTGAAGCCCATCAACAATTTTGTTCAGTGCTGAAAACGTAGGGTTGATGGGCATTCTTGATTTTTTTTTCAGGGAATCAGGTCATTTAGGTGAACAGTGTGGAAAGACAATGAGCATTGCTTATATGCCCTCCATAAATGCACACAGTCATAGCATAAGCCGGCCCTCGAGCACACGGGGCAATGATAAAAAGAGGTTTTTGTTAGAATCATTATAATCAAATGTACCTGAAGAAGATAGACATTAGAAGACAAAAGAAAGAAGTATGATATTACTAAAATCCTTTTCCCAAAGATGAGTATCTTATAGGTTCCATTTGCTGAGAAGGGAGATCTTTTGGGAGATTACCCCAGTATCAATTGATCTTACTAGTGGTCACATTCTTTACATTACTTAATTCCTCTCTCCCTAAAATACAGTGATTAATTTACCATTTTCACAGTAATGTTTAAAGATAATGAGAAAATAATCATCACAAAACGTTTTCAGATACTCTAAGGCAGGGGCCAAATTCTGTCATCTTCTTGTTTTGATAAATAAAGTTTTACTGAAGCACAGCCATGCTTATTCACTGACATATTGCCTGTGGTTTCTTTCACACTGAAACAGCAGAGATGAGTGGTATGATAGAGACCACGTGGCCCATACAACTGAAAATATTATTATTTGGCTCTTTACAGTAAAAGTTTGACAACTCCTACTCTAAGGAAAAACAATCTTAGTTTTAGAGACTGAACAAATGGATTGATGTACACTCTTAAATAAATGACCAAATTACATGCACATCTAAGCTTCTTAACATACATAGGCCTACCGAGCTCTTAAGGCACAAGAGACAGCACATCAAGGCAAAAAGGCCTGGCTTGAGTCAAGGTCAAATAGACACGGCTGGTGACGTTTCCTGGGCAATGGTCTGATAGAAGCTGTCAATTCAATTGTATCCGTAAGGGGCACGTGTGAGTACTGAGCAGTGGTTGAGATGCACGTGGACTGGATAAGAGGGTAAACCCTCATTACTCAACAAGGAGACGTGTTGACCAGAAAAACAAATTCTGAGACTGCATCAATGTCTTGAATGAGGAAAGGGATACTTTAACTTTATTCTGTGCTGATGAGTCCACAGTTGGAAGACTTTGTTCAGATTTGTGCCCCACATTTTTAAGGGATGAGAGGCAGGTGAAGCTCATGGAGAACAGAGTGACCAGGTTTGGGTGGGGACTTCAAATCATACTATATAAAGAATGGCACAAGAATTTGCTGCTTGACGCAGAAAAAGAGAAGACTCATGGTACACACATGCTGTGTTCTAATGTTTGACAAGCTTTATGTTCATTGTGGCTCTTTGGTACAATTGAGACAAGAAAGAGGAGCTTTTCATGGTTAAGATACCTAAAGATGGAGTTGGTGGTCTCAGGGTACTTTGGAATGCTATGGAGACAACTCAAGTATCAGTGGGGTGGTTGGGTTGATAGCTTCAAGGATACCTTCAAACACTAAAATATTCGATTCTGTGAGAAAGATGCAAGGGGGCTCTTCACAAGTGTGTTCCAAGCTGCTTCGTCCCAAGGTGTGGTGATATTAAGGAGAGGTGGTGAGTGTCCAGTTCCAGAAATATAAATGTCTGAGGTTTCAGTGAGAGCCCTCGCTAGCACGCCTCAAGATGGAGCCCCATCTCAAGTTGGGGTTCTGAAAACATCATTAGCTTTAAATCACTCCTTTTCTATCTGAACTGAGATTTTTTTTTTAAAGCACAGGTTTTGATTCCCCATCTATCTGTCCCCACTTCTTATGCAAAGTTGGTGACAAGCTGAGGGAACCATGGAAAGCTCATGTACTTTCTGTTGCTCCCTTCTTCTGTCTGTAATGAATGTTTAGCAATTTTCCAATTACTGCAGCAATGTCATGAACATCAGTGGGAACGTAATTGCAAAGTGCTTGGAAATGCTTTAAAGGAAGACGCCTTAATCTTTTATTATCATCTTGATTACCAGCTACTGCAATAGCCTACTCCATTGATATCTTCTTATTGCTTTTCATTTATGCTAATAGAAAAGGCTACTAGTTACGTATGATTTTAGTTCTCTGGAAATAGATGACAAGAAATGAATAAATCATGTACGACCGCAGGTTGGCAGGCAGGGCACAAGATTACTAAATTATGCACCATGTAAAACAGGGAGCTAGAAAGAAATCAATCTTTGGCTAAGTTTGAGTGATCTATACAATGCGGTTCGAATGTATGGGTTAGGGACCCCCTGTGCAAGAGTTCTCATGACCTAGTTAGGTTAATAATTAGGACACAGGGACAACCAAAAGGGGAAAAATTAAGAGCATTGAACAGCAACCAAGCGAATTTTAGAATAATGAAGAAATATCAAATAGGGTGAATCAATGGAATTAGAGGACGCAAAGGGGAAATGAAAAACATCCAAAGATAAATTAATGTAGGCCCAAGGGTTATGCAAGCAATTTACTATAAATATATTAAGAAAAAAGAGACAGATGTAGGTGAACAAGGAAGTACAGAATTGGTAATGCGCTGTTATAAGTAAGAAATGGCACAAAACAAATACTGTGGCAAACAGGAGGTCAGTGATGAAAGAAAAGCATTTAAGAAAAAAAAGCAGACTTTTTTTTATAAATGACATACATTTTAATAAAGGTTCATGCATACTTTCTCATCATGCATTATGTTAATAGTACCGTTGTACATTTTATGTAAAGTAAATTTGGTCACCTCATTTTCAGTTATGAAATCTGAGCTTCAGCTTCTCCCAAACTCAGAGAAAACAGTTAGTTTTTACCTTACAACCCTATATAGAGACTTTCAGCCAATATGCCCACTTAAGAGCTAGAAAATTCATGATTCCATTAATTTTTTAATCGACCTATAAAAAAGTAAAGTGCACTAATCTTGTGTGCACAGCTCAATTAACTTTTATGTGTGAATCTATTCCTGTGGCCACCACTAAGATCAAGACAGGACGTTTCCAGGATCCGTGAAGGCTCCCTTATGCCTTTCTCAGGTTTTCTCCCTTTCTCCCTTATGCCACTCTTCAGATTTCTAACACCAGCAGTGAGTTTCACCTGTTCAGAAACGTCATATAAATGAAATTATATAGTACGTACTCTTTTGTGCCTGGCTTCTTTCATTCAACATAATATCTGTGAGATTCATTTCATGCTCTTGCCTGCACCAGTAGTCTATTATTAGTTATTACCTCTGTTGCAGGGTTGGCAAACTTTTTCTATAAAGGGTCAGGTGGTAAACACTTTAGGTTTTGTGAATAATATGGTCTCTGGTACGACTACTCAACTCTGCCTTTATAACACAAAAGAAACGATAAATAGTATGTAAATGAGTGTGACAGCTGTGTTCCAACAAATGTTATTTACCAGGATTTGGCCTGTGGGCCATACTTTCCAGCTTCTGCTCTGTGGCTTCTATTATATGAATATATCAGTCTTTATTTATCCATTCTCTTGTTGATCAACATTTGGATTGTTTTAGACTTTTGATAAAAATATGTATACATTTCTCTTGGATATATATAGAGGAGTGGAGTTACTGGGTCACAGAGTTGGTGTTATGATTAGCTATAATAAATACTGCCAAACAGTTTTCCAAAGAGGTTGTACCAATTTATACTCTTACAGTGGTATGTAAGAGTCCTAGGCGTTCTGCTCCTTTGCCATCACTTGGTATAGCTGGTCTTTTTTATTTTAATCATTCTGGAAAGTACCTAAAGGAGTCACTTTGTGGTTTTAATTTTTATTCTCTTGATGAGCAATGATGTTGAACACATATATGTATGTGCCATATATACATATAGCCCCTTTGAATACTCCCTTTTGTGAAGTGCCTGCTCAATTCCCCTGCCCATGTTTTTTAAATGGGCTATTCATTTTATTATTGATTTGTAGAGTTTCTTCATATATCCTATATATAAGTCATTTATATATTGTGACTATCTCCTCCCAGTTAAGATTTCCATCTTAAGTCAGATAAGCCATTAATATCATGATTTATTTTTTATTTTTTTAATTTCAGCATGTTACAGGGGTACAAATGTTTAGGTTACATATATTGCCTTTGCCCCACGCAAGTCAAAGCGTGAAGCATGTCCATTCCCCAGACAGTGCACACCGCACCCATGAGGTGTGTATATACCTATTGGCTCCTCCCCCCTCCAACCTTCCCAACACCCGATGAATGTTACTACCATATGTGCACATAAGTGTTGATCAGTTAATGCCAATTTGCTGGCGAGTACATGTGGTGCTTGTTTTTCCATTCTTGGGATACTTCACTTAGTAATATGGGCTCCAGCTCTATCCAGGATAATACAAGAGGTGCTATATCACCATTGTTTTTTGTGGCTGAGTAGAACTCCATGGTATACATATACCACATTTTATTAATCCACTCATGTATTGATGGGCACTTGGGTTGCTTCCACATCTTTGCAATTGTGAATTGTGCTGCTATAAACATTGGAGTGCAGATGTCTTTTTTATAGAATGTCTTTTGTTCCTGTGGGTAGATGCCCAGTAATGGGATTGCTGGATCAAATGGTAGTTCTACTTTTAGCTCTTTGAGGTATCTTCATATTGCTTTCCATAGAGGTTGTACTAGTTTGCAGTCCCACCAGCAGTGTATGAGTGTTCCTATCTCTCCACATCCATGCCAACATTTATTGCTTTGGGACTTTTTGATAAAAGCCATTCTCACTGGAGTGATTTAAAAAAAAAAAATAAGACCTTTTCACTTCATCAGTCAAATCAGCCCTGAGTGGGTCGTAGAATTAATCAGGGACCAGAGCAAGATCTCGGAAGTCCAGGAGCCTGTGGAGAAGAAAGATCGGTACTGTTTGAGAATGTGGTATAGGGCCTCTTTCCTCACTTTCCCTCCTGATGCTATGGTGGTCTGCTGCACCTCTAAATGCAGGCAGAGCACCAGGCTCTGGAAGGAAAAGGAACCTTCAGGAAGGAGGGAAAAGGGGACTCATAACAGAAGTAGCAGAACCAACATTTGCAACTGTACCCCCAAAGTAGAGCCTTTCCTCACTAGTGCCCACCCCTCCAGCTTCCCTGTGCCAAACATGGTGGGAAACTAATGACCTTGATGTTGTTATTTATAACCTTCTTTTAAAAAAGCAGCCAATACACTATGAACCTAGTTTTTTAAAGCCTATCAGACAACACAGAACAAGCCAAAAATGTTGTTCAGAATTCTATATACTGTGCTACACATTCTCTCTTTAGCTATGTATTCTCCTTCTATTAAGTTATTGCCAAGCGAAGGTGATTTATTAAGATGAGAAGCAGACATTGCTAAAACAGGAAGAAAAACAAAAAAGAAATAAATGTTTCCTCAGAACCCACAGAGGAGAACAGATGTCAGCAGAAGCAGATGTATGCTTCTCCGGGGTGAAAGAAAGAATACTTAATGCAATCAGAATCCCGGTAACATAAGTAACCAAAAAAGTAGAACATCGAAAACTTTGCAGAACTCCTTCACGTCATGTTCTGCATCCGTAAGTGCTACCCAAGGCAGCACAAATGCAAGGTTATATTTATCCTATTTTTAGAATTAGGAACCCACTCATTCAGAAGATTTGCCTTGAGGAAGAAGTTATCAATTCTATCTCCTGTTTAGCTCAATCAGCTAAATGGCTAATGTCTGCTCGTGACCCTCATGTGACATGATGAATGATGAATTCCTTCTCAAATTTCAGCAAGTAAGGGAGGCGACATGATGTAAATTGTTTAGGTAAACATCTTGAGAATAACAGTGAAATAGGCGATCACATATGTTGTTGTTTGGACTATACATCCTATAAGGCTTTTGGAAGGAAATATTAATAACAAATATTTATGTTTTAACATAGTAATTTTAGTTCTTTCAATCTAATCTGCAAAAATAATCATATAAATTGACAGGAATTTTAAATAGATCATAATTTCCAATGGCAAAAATAACAATAATAATAAACCATGTGAACAAGTATAAAGACATTAATCATTGTTATCTTTCTCTGAATAAATATTTGCCCTAAATTTTCTAAAAATGCTTTTTATGTTCTGTCTGTCTAAAATTCCACATATTCTTTCCTTCCAGATTCCCGTCTCCTGGTTTCTTAATTAGTCTGAAATTCTCTGAAGGCATGTATCATTCTCTTTCAGTGGTCTTTAAACATTTTATCTTTTCCTCCTGTCTCCCATTATCATTCAATTATAGAGATATAATAATATAAATCATGGTAAATCCATTCAATGAGAAGGGAGGTAACTATAAAAACTATATGCAAACCATGAAAAATGATTATGTGTAATGTTAAACAGTGATTTCAACAATATTTTTAAATACCTATGCATAGGGAAAGAGACGAAAAGGAAATACACTAGACTATACAAACATTATTGTATTTCACTCATGGGACAGTGGGTTTTGTTTTTCTTTTTTCATCTGAATATTCAAAACTTTTCACATTTCCTTTAATAGGATGTATTTTTCCCATAAAAAATGCAAATCAAGTAATTGGCCTCTTCTTCAAAAGACCACTTTCCTCACAACCCTCTTTTAAGATAAAGAAGGGTTTCTGGTTTCCTTCCCAACATCTCTGAGCAGCAGTTCTCAGAGTCCCACTATTTATATTCATTCTCTGGTTGCATTGCAGCCAAGGTTGACATTTGGTTTGTGCAGCCAGCAGAGAGGTGGGAGCAGATGGGATGATGAATCTAAATGGTTGGATGGAGTGAGTTCTCCTGCCTTGCTGGGAGGTACAGGCACACAGTACATTGGCTAAGCACTTTTCAAGTAGCAAAACACTTAGCTAGAGCTCAGTCCTCATTCTATTTATTTGCTACTGAGTTCCCCCTTTCTTGTTATTGAAGCCCGTTGCAAGACACAACTGCTGCCTCAACTTTATTTCCATTCTAAGGCTTTGAATCTGACTCTGATCACTTGTTTCTATGGAAACCCCTTTATTGGTAGTCAAGAATGACCTAGTCCTGATCGTGTACACATCATCCCCAATATCCTCACCCTCCTGTGCACCTTTGTTCTTGGGTTCAGAGAAGTAGGTTCCAAAGCCAATGAAGATTGTGTCCTTGACATCCTTCTAGGATGCTCCTTCCTCAGATGACAAATGACATTGCATTTGTCTGCACACCATCTCCTCAAAAGCTTTTTCCTCTCCGCTGGCCCCATTCTCATGGTCTCCTCTTGTATCTTGTCAGCATTTACTCTGCAATAGAGAGGATGGATGAACAAGTAAAATCCAAAAGGATGTGAGTTCAGCCGTGGTCACGTAGAACCTAAGTAGAGGGCATAGAAACTACCTTAGTTTCCTGACACCCAGGGGTTCCTGATTGCCTGCTCTAAGTTTAGTCAATGATTCCCCATCACTGTTTGTATATGTGTACATTTTTAAAACTTTTTTTAACTTAGTTCATGTTTTTTCTAGGAGGTGCTAATCTCTGGTAGACCTCCAAAGGTTTGGGGGAAAAAAACCCATAAAAGTGATATACACTCTAATTACAACCCATTCATTGAAAATAAATGGAAAGTTAATTTAACTGCTGTTCACAAGCTTTTTGACAGACTTCTTCTAAAAATGACTTTTTATCTTTTTATAGTTAGCTGAGAAAGCAAAACAGGAGGCAAATCTTGCTTTTGACTACAACTCTTTCCTTGGAGAGTAACACCACTGAGAAATTCTTTTTTTTTTTTTCTATGTCTTATCCTTACCTTCTAACCAGGCCACTACTTTTGGGATAAAATATCTGCAGAAAAAGAGAATGTGTGACCAGAAAATAAATTTACTTTACTCAACAGATTTACAGGAAGCTACCATGCTGCTGTTGGTATTCAAAGAAAACAATGGCTGATCCCAACGTGCTTACCATCCCGACAGGGAAGGCAGGCATGTAAACTGAACTGGGTCGCAGGTACCATCGGTGTGCAGGATTTAGTAGAGGTACAAGGGGAGGAGGACGTGGACACTACAGGGTGCCTACAGGATGGGACCCCCTACATGAGTCTGGAAAGGGAGTGGGCAGGGTGCGAGATGGGAGGAAAGGCTACAGAGGCCTTATTGCAGAAGGTACTGTCTGGAAGACAAGGGGGCACCATGAGGGGCTTTGCACAGACAAATCCCGTGATCGACATTATTAAAAGTTGTTAGTTCCTGGGTTCGTCTGGGCTACATTGTATGTGAACGCTAACTCCTTAGGACATATGTCATTTGGTTTGAGGCCTTACCACATGTTTGGATCATGCTCTTCTGAATTGATAAAGAGTCTATTTAGTGGTGTCCATTTATATTTGATACCCTGCTTCGAATATGGCAATTTGATCAACTGAATGCAATCTTCAAAGCCACAATAAATGTATTTTGTGCTTAAGTAGATAATGAAAATAGCAAGAAAAATCAATGAATGAAACCACTATTTGGAGGCATCCTTGTCGTATTAAAATGCAAGATGTTTGGAGCAAGCTGCATGCAGAGGGAGTGACTGCTCACAAAAGAGATAATATGATAAGTGGCCTTCTTCTCCCATAGCAATCGATGTTTATTTGTCCTTGGCAATTTTCTTAATTTTCTACTGGGCATGCATTTCTCTTCAAAAATAGAATAATCTACTGAAAATGAAGTTGATCAACAGACAAGTCTAAGGGATTTTTTTTTAATTTAAAAAAAATCTAGAAATTAGTAGGGACAAGTCAGTGAGGTAAAATAGAAATCCTTATTCTAATGTAGGTATCACCCCAATTCAAAGTAACAGGTTTTCTGTGTATGTGTGTATGAGAGAAAGAGACAGAGAGAGAGACTAGGATGCTATAATGTATTACAGCTGTGGTTCTCAATGTATCGAACATTAGAGTCACCTACAGGGCTTGCTAAAGCACGAATTTCTGAGCCCATCCCCAGAGTTTCTGCTTCAGTAGGTCTGGGTCAGGACCTGAAATTTGGCATCTTCAGTAAATTCACAGGTAATTAGATGGTGCTGATTTAGGAACCACATCTTGAGATCCACTGTATTAGAAAGTGCCTGGACTCATCGATCACATCTCTCCCTTACACCAGGTAGCCACATTGCTCTCAGCATGCATGAGAGGAGACCTACAACCTCAATCGTTAAATGCATCATTCAGTGGAGGCCTACTTAGGTACACTATTTCTTGTTAATATGAGAAGATTTTGTTTATTTTTCATGAAGAATCAAAACTTTAGGGATAGGAAAGATTTGAAACATTATTTGACCTAACCTCTTGTCTATGAAGGGAAACAGTAAGGCCTGGGCAGATTAATTTACTTTGTTATGGTCACATAGATACTTACTGGTGACTCCAGGAACAAAATACTTCTGTCTCCGAACTCCCAGACCACACAGTCTTTGCACTGTGCCACCTGGATTTTGCAACTGTAATTTCGGAGTCATTTATAAATTGGTTAGTTACAATATAGGGTACCTCGTAAAAGAAAGACAGTTATTTGAGTGCACCTGCCACATTTTTGACATGGGTGGGAAGGAAAACTAGCTACCACTAGCTGTCATTTATTGAGCACTAAATGCAAATACTCTGCATGTATTTGTCCCATTTAATCTTTTACCAGCTCTGACGAATAGGTAAGGTATCCTTATTTTTTCTGATGTGGAAACTGAGGCTCAGAGAGGTTGCATGGCTTACTCCAAGTCCTGCAGCTAGAGGGTGGATCAGGAGGACAAGCAGAAGTTGGGAGATGACAGAGCCAGGCAACAGAGAGCCAGTAGTCAGCTCGTCTTCTCAGAAAATGGAACTGACAAAGGTATATGCCTTGGTTGTGCGGTAACAAGGCAGCCACTTAGACCGAGAGAAACCAGGCAGGCTTCCCTCACTGAAACAGGGTTACAAGGGAGAAACTTGGACTCAGGTTAAAAAAAAAAAAAAAAGTGAACACTCTTATCACTGGGATTGGGTTAAGGAGTCAGAGACTGACTTGCAGAAAGGCTCACGGGATGGTAAGTGAGCTGAGTGTGGTCCGAGAGCCGGCCTGTCTTCCTGGAGCAGGTCAGGGCAGCAGGTCGAGGTCATGTGTCTCCAGGTGTGGGGGCTACAGGACAGCTGCAGACATATCGACTCTGTTCCTGAGCTTTGCTGGGTGTGGGGCTGCACTTTTGTGTCTCTCTAAAAAGAACATTTTGTGTTTCTTTCTTTTGAAACTGTAGATAATGACACCATGCTATGTTTTCTGAGAGGGGAAGTTGGGTGAAAATTGTGATTTGGGCTAGTTCAGAACACTTGGATAGGAACTAGGCTTTACTTATACCTTATTGTTTTGCCCATTATAATTTCTTTGTCAACAATAATTATTGCCAGAATTTTCTCAAGTAAAAAAATCATAAAAGTGAAATATAAGATCCCATGTTTTTCATCTATATTGTTTTATTGTAGCTTATGTTTTCAGAGTTTTCCATTTGTCAGTGGTCATTTTAAAATGCATTTGTTAAAAAAATAATTTTACATTTAAATGTGCATCCTCCTTATCAAGGACCACTCTTTGAAATACAAAGACTTTATCTACTAAGTCTTTGTAGTTCCTCCAGTATCCAACATCCAGAGAAGTACATTGGTCATAAGAGGCATGTCAGGAATGTTTTATGTTTTTAAAAAAAATGATTAATAAAGAAGGTTCTCATTCATTTAGCAGTTTTTAATGCCTGGCCTATGCTACACTGTTATAATACAGGATAGGATAAAGATAAGTAAATAGCATATATTCACTGTGCTCAATATTCTATATATGTTATCACATATAATCCTTACCATAGCCCCATGATAGATAAATATTATTAATATTATTCCCATTTTATCCATGAAGATATTAAAGCCCAGAAAAATAAAGTAATTTCACTGAGGTACAGCTCGGATGTGAGTCCCTGAGTTCTTAACCCCTGCACTGTATGAATTGCGTGCAAACTCAGGGACCTGCAGAGTACTGTGGAAGCACGTAGGACCACCTGTTAGCCCCTCCAGAGGAGTCGCAGCTGAAATCTGGAGGATTAGCGGGAGTTGCTGTGCAAAAAAGATGGGTTTCCTGGACAAAGAAACAGCATGTATGTAATCCAAAGGCAAGAAAGAACAAAAGAATACGGAGGACTGCCCTAGTTCAGCATGTGGAGGGTGCAGTGTGAGGAGAGGGGTGTAATAAGAGTGATGAGAGGAGGCTTTAGACCAGGTGAGCCGGGACTGTACATTCAAAGTCAAGTGTCAAGGTGAGTGTGTGGTTGGGGAAGGTGGGGAAGAGGAGGAGAATCCCAAGGACTTTATGGGTAGAAACTGCTTTGGAGTCTAGTGATAAGAGAAATTACCAATCCAAGAAAAACCATCTTGAGATTTTTTGTGGGAGTAGTAGCTGACCACTACTGCATTTTTCTTCTGCTAAACCTTGAAGAAAAGTGAAAGTAAGAAGAGGAAATTTAGAAAATGAGTAGGCTTTCCTGCTGACCAGTAGCAAGCAGATAGTTAAAGGCCAAAATGATCACAGGTGGTCCACATGCACTTTTTCTGTTGTTTACTTTATTTATTGCAGCAAATATACTTAACATTTACCATTTTAACCATTTTTAAGTATATATTGCAATGACATTAATTATAGTAACAATTTTGTGCAATCATTATCACTACCTAGTTTTAAAAATTTTTATTTACCCCAAACAGAAACTCTATACCCATTAAGCAATAACTCACCTTTTGTACCTTCACCCAGTTCCTAGTAATTTCTATTCTATTTTCTGTCTCACTGAATTTGCCTATTCCAGGTACCCCATGTAAGTGGAATCATACAATATTTGTCTTTTGTGTCTGGTGTCTTTTACTTAGCAAAATATTCTCAAGGTTTATCCACGTTGTAGAATGTATCAGAACTTCATGCCTTTTTATAGCTGAATAGTATTCCACTGTATGTAATATACCATGTTTTGTTTATTCACCTGTTGATGGGCCCATGAGCTGTTTCCAACTTTTGGCTATAGGCAGTAATGCTGCTGTGAACATTGGCATGCAGCTATCTGTTGGAGTCCCTACTTTCAGTTCTTTGGAGTATACACCTAGGAGTGGAATTGCTGGGTCATATGGCAATTTCATGCTTAACTTTTTGATGAACCACCAAAATGTTTTCCACAGTGGCTGTGCCATTTGACACTCCCACCAGAAATGTACCAGCGTTCCAATGCTCCACACCCTTGCCAATACTTGTGGCTTCCTAGTTGGTTTTTTGTTTGTTTGTTGTTATTATTGTTGTTTTTTGTTTGTTTGTTTGTTTGTTTGTTTTAAAATTCTAGCTATTCTAGCAGGTCCACACACAATTTTTTCAGCAGGCTCAGTTGAAGCATGTGTCTGGTCTTGTAGCTGGAAATTTGGGGTGATTAGTTTTACTCAAGCCAGAGGTAAGGGGAGAAACAGAGTTAAAGAATGTGGTTATTAGAGGTAGTTTATGAGGAGGTCCTTCTTCATACTGGAAAATCTCTTGTGTTTGGAACTCTAAGCTGGTCATCTTTGCATCCCCAGCATGGAACTCAGTGCTGAAGACAAAGTATTCCATAGGCGAGATTGGAAATGTTTTTAGTAGGAAATTATTTTAAAGTATACATGCACACAAACCTTTCCAGAAGAAAACTAGGAACAGGGGAATTATAGTCTAACTCACAAATATAAATTTGGAAATACACTGAGCATTTACTCAGCAGTCTTTTTATTGGAATAGAAGTCTACCAATTGGAGTTCAGCATGATTTTTCTTGCCCAAAAGCAATGACAATAATTTCTCATTTGGTTTTTGAAAAAGTGAAACAAAAACTTGAAGATACTTGCAAAGCTATGAGAACACAAAGTCCTTCCAAGTTTTTTAACTTCTTTTTTTCCTGGATTTTTTTTTTTTGAAACAGAGTCTCACTCTGTTGGCCAGGCTAGAGTGCCGTGGCATCAGCCTAGCTCACAGCAACCTCAAGCTCCTGACCTCAAGTGATCCTACTGCCTCAGCCTCCCGAGTACCTGGGACTACAGGCATGTGCCACCATACCCGGCTAATTTTTCTATATATATTTTTAACTGTCCATATAATTTCTTTCTATTTTTAGTAGAGACAGAGTCTCGCTCTTGCTCAGGCTGGTTTTGAACTCCTGAGCTCAAACAATTCACCCACCTCACCCTCCGAGAGCTCTAGGATTACAAGTGTGAGCCACCGCGCCCAGCCATTTTCCTGGATTTCATATCATTATCTACCATTACCAATATTTTTTTAGCAACTCCACTTGTCCCAGTCTTTCCAAAGTATTTAATTCTCTTTTTTGCTATACTGATATGTAATGGGTTGCTCTATATTACAAATAACATAGGAAAGTTTAGAATCAAATGCAACTGATTCTTTGTAAGCACAAAATTCATCCTTTGGTTGTCCATGTTGGTGGGATATAGGAGAGTAGCCTCCTAGCCTCAAGTGGTCAAGATGACATGGACATTCTCACAGATACTTTAAGAAAAAGATGGAGACAGTTGGATAATCTGACAAGTTGGTTATATTTATTTATGCAGAGCTATATTTACAGAATTTAGTAGATAAAATATGCTCCCTTCTTTGAGCAAGTTTTGGAAGGCCAAACTGCTAATAGAATTATACCAGAGTCAAGATGCTGCTCTTTTACATACACCCAAATAGCAGGCCTGCATCCCAATAGAAAATGAACAGGCCCAGTTACATCCCTAAAGTATCAGACTTACTCATGTGGGAAATCAAGAAATGGACCTTCATAAGAACCCGCCCTCCCCGTGACCCCATCTTATTCTGAACAGGCAGATTGTTTGAAGGAAAATTCCAGATTATTAGTATTTGTATCGGAGCCTGGAAGTCACCTTTATCAACCTGTTCTTGAAATAGCAGCCTCGGAAGATTGAGGAGTCAGTCAATCTCCTTTTATTTCAGAAGAAAACTGCATAGAAGGAAAGTGTAGGAAGAGTTTCTAGTCTCTCTGCCTCAGGCAACATGTGTACCCTTCCTCAAAAAAGGCTTGGGGCAGAATGAACACTTAGAAGAAACTGAGGCAGGTATATTTTAGGCAGTGAATCATCTGTATAATTGGAATTCTGACTTCAAAATTTTATTTCCAAGCTTGATTGACTCCACTCCTTATACATCAAATTGATCAAAGCAGAAATTATAGATTCAAATTTATGGTAGAGCTAAGAAAAAGAAAGCAGAATGATGAGTCAGAAGGTAAGAGGCCACATAACTCAATTTTTTTTTTCAGCATAAAGCATTTATGGATTTTTCTGGCACCTCAACTAAAAAGATGTTCCTTTAAAATAGTGTTATTTGTTTATACAAGTCTTGTTTTAAAAATGGAGCACATTATCCATCTTCCCCAAAATGTTTAGATTAATTCAAATCCAAGAATTGATTTTAATATGAATTTATGTATTCAACAAATACTTTATTAAGCACCCACTATTGGTCAAGCTTTGTTCTAGGTGTTAGAGTTACAACAGTGAAAAAAAGAGGTAAAAACCTTCATCTTCTTGAAGCTCAGACTCCAGTGGGAAGAGAAAGACCAAAACTAAGATAAGAAAACTTTATGGAAATATACAGACATATATATATCTGCCTATATAATAGGCTTTAATATGCATAATAGGATATATATAGTTTTCAGGGAAAAACACGGTGAACGTATTTGTGGCTTACCTTGTAACACAGAATAAAAATATTGTCCATGCTGAATTCCTGGGCCCAGCCTTAACCAGTGTCGCTGCCATTTTATGGGGTGCATTACCTCTGCTGAGCTAAGTAATTGCTAGATCCACACGGGAGATGAGCCCCCAGACTGCGTGAGCAGAGAAGTGACATACCGGTTAACAGGCTAAGAAATGAATGCAAATTAATTCTCCACCCTCCCGGCAGACACTGTTCCCACTTTCTTGCCCTTCTCCATCCCCTGCCAGTTCTCAGGGAAAAGGAAGAATATTACAAATGATGCTCACTTCAAGTCTCAGTGACCTAGAAGGGGCTACGTGCAGCAAGGCGCAGCGGTGCGCTGGTGGCGCTGAGCCAAAGAGGAGGGCGGTGTAATTGAGAGCCATTTGGGAAGCCCGGGCACTTTCCCTTCTGAGCTTCTTCCCAGGAGGCTGGGGGAGAGAAGGCAGCTCAGGGGCCCCTGTGATTGCCTGAAGCTTGACCACAGGCACGGGTCCTTTTCCTCAGGGCTGCTACCAACTGCATTCGGGAACAGAGGATTTTTTTATCACAGTAGAAGGCTCTTTCAATGGAATCAATTACCCCAGCATGCCTCAGAGAGTTTTGGGCACGGTCATGTCTTTGAACTAAAGTTAAAAAAAAAAAAAAAGTGACGCCATTTTAGTTTCTAAGAACCTAGCTCTGCATTCTGTGAGGTTTCTTATTCAGGTGAGAAGGGAAGAGGGGATCTCTGGGGGATGCCATAGTGTCCCACCCAGGTCCCTTTCTGGGACCAGAGCACCCATCCCCCACCTCCAGCTGCTTTGAGGATTGGCTGCTCACAGCTGTCCCCTTCTTTAGGGACCACAGCATCTGGGAGGCACTTAGGCCTCTCCCCATCCCATAGCTCAGGACTGACTTGTTCTCGGAGCCCCTTAATCCTAAAGGGAGTGAGACACACAGAGGCTAAAGGGTTTTCCTCAAAGTCTCACAATCCAGTCAGTGGTAAAAGGGGTCTGTCTGACTCCAAGTCCACCCCCTGTCACCCCGATCAGATAGTTGCTTTATTCTCTTCTCCTGCCTCAGAGAAACAACCCCAGTTCATCACAATTCCCTCTGCCCCTTGCTGTCATAGTGGTTCCTGATGTTTGTTGCTAGGCCTTCACCCTGTATCACCCAGAAGGTCTCTATCCTATGGCTTCATTGAGACACATTATCCCTGAAAAGCTGGTAGACATTCAGCACACTCTGCTTTCGTCAACTGCCCAATTGGTGGCAGATGTTTGCTTCATTATTCTTTGTTTTTGGCTTGATGAATCTGTGTGTGGGTGCCGTCATTGTGCTGAACAGAGTCTCTTTTCTCTCCTCTGCACAAAATGGGCTTGGGGGTGGACAAGGAAGAGAAAGAGGGAGATGTGAGGTTCACACAAGAGTGGAGGGACCCTTAGCCTGTCAGCTGGGCCAGGAGGAGGGTGCATTCCTGAGCGGTGCCTCTTGCCTCTCAAGCCTGGAAAAGTAACAGCAGAGGCACGAGCAGCGCTCCGACCCTCAAATGTCCCCTGTACTGCTGACACTCAATGAATGTCATGAAGATTGCCAGATGGGTGGAATTTTTTTGTTTGTTTTTGGATAAAAAAAGTGGTGGCTATTGGATAGAAGTAAATTAGCAAGGGATGATAGAGTATGAACACGTGACACCTCTAGCAACATCAAGGAGGAAATAAATTTTCCAGATAAATTAAAAGAATAAAAAGTGTCAAAACTTTTCCCATTCCATTTTATGGGAATCTTTCCAGGACCTAACATTCCTTCTCATTAAAATGCATACAGAAGGAAATCTTACTTTTTCCTGGTGAGACGACATCCACATCATGATGATCTCCTATGTGCTGTCCGTGGCATCTTCCAGGCTGCCGAGGCAATGACCCAGGGCCTGGCCCACTGAGCGGCCCCTCTGTGCATTTTAGTGGATGACAAAGAGAGGCTAAGGAATCGCCCCAGATTAAGGGACACTGAGGACACATGGCCATGAAAGACAATACATGATCTTGGACTGGATCCTGTGCTTAAAGAAAATGCAATCAAGGGTAAGACTGGGTCGATTGGCAAAGTTGTGATTCAGGCAGTGGGTTAGATAAAACTATTGTACCGATGTTGAATTTACTAACGTTAATGACTGCACGATGTGTGTGTTAGAGGTTAGCCTTATTCTTAGGAAATACATACTGAAGTATTATATTAAGGGAATAAAAGGCCACAATGTGTGCAACTTACTCTCAAATAGTAAGTTAGATATATTAATTTTTGATATGTATTTTGTATATATTTTCAAATAGTATTTTCCAGTAGTATAAGTGTTGCATATTAGTATATAAGTATTAATGTCTACCCAATCTCTCATATACATACACACACACACATATACAGACACATATGTGTATAGAGAGAGACAGCAAGTTGCTAAAACAAATGAGGTAGGACGTTAACAACAGGTGATTCTGGATAGAAGGTATACAAATGTTTTTTGTACCATTCTTGTGACTTTTCTGTTTGAATTATTTCCTAAGGAAAGAAACAAAAAAGCTTCCCTGAAGATGCAGTTATGAAGTAATAAGACTGGATTTGATGTATGGCACGTAAGAGCAGTGTCATTATTTACACATATGTATGATATTGCATCACACTGATAGACATGAACACTTTATAAAAAATAAATTGATGCTGGAAAACCTAGGTGAGGATTGCTGGTGTTGGGGCTGAATATAAATCTCCTGGCATTTCATGAGCATTTGTGACATTTGATGAGCGTTTTGGCTGCATAGGCTTGCTAAGTGGGGTGCAGGGACTAGTGGCTTTAAATGACTTGAACCAGTGTCGTTTCAGTTGGAGGCGTTGGCAAGGCATGGAGTAAACTTAAATAGGGATAGAAGAGGATCTTCAGAGAGTTGAGGGGGCAAACCCATGCTTCAGTGAATCGGGAGAGTGAGGGATGGCATTTGGAATGGCCTCTTTTCCTAATATGTCATCATTTGAATAAAGCTTAGATTAAAGCAGGGAACAAGAAACACCTTAAGCTTGGAGAAAAAAAAAAAGTAGAGGCAAGGTTGAAGGAAGAAAAAAAATTGAGACTTATCTCTCCATTTATATAAATCCAATCCTCCCAGCCCCAGCCTTTCCTGTCTCCTCTATTAATGACCAGGGTTGAGGAGTTCCCCACGGGGAGTCCTTATTCAGAGCTGGAGAGGTTGACGGTGGTCTCCAAGGGAAACTGGTGAAGGTAACAAATAGAGTGGCTCTGGAAGGCATTTGGGAACCAAACCCAGGTAATAGAAAAATGATGCTCGTATGAACTAAGTTTTCTCATGTACAGAATAGAAACTTATGTTCTGTATCCATCTGAAAAATGGCCCCTTGTAACTTGATGAGAAAACATTGAATTGGCACAAAAATACAATCTATCCTCCTATTTTGCTCCTACCTTCACTCCTCACAATTCACAATTTTACAATCTTTATAAAAAGTAAGTTTGTTTATAGGAAAATGCCCACTTGATGATCAAATCATTTATTTTATGTAGCATTGATTCACTTCAGCATGCTATGATATTTTACACAGAGGTTGCTTAAATCCACTGCTGAAATGCAGCCACCTCTAGGGGGAAAAAAATGTGTTAACAGATAAATGACTCCCACTACATGCTAGTTAATCTTTGGAGCGAATAACAGAACAATCCATAAAGCATGGAAAGATTTTGAGTAGTTGGAACTTCACTCTCCGAGCTGGCATTTAGCCACATGTTAAGGCTAAAGCCTCGGGTTTTCCTAAAAGTACCCTGGGATCCATAATAGCCCAGAGTGTTTGGTGCCTCATTTTTATATGTCATCAGGAAGATGGAATGCCAGGAGTACATCTGGGGTCTGGGTTTAGTACTAGCTGGGGGGAAAGGGTTCCATACAGTCAATCACTTCCTACGATACGTAAGGCAGACATTCCCCTAAAGATTAGTCAGCATGCCAGTAAAATATGGGCGTGCATTTCCCATGCTACGAGGAGCAGGCTAACTGTGGTGATGCTGAGATATGGTGGGGTGTTGTGGTGCATGGGTCCCTTTGCCATGGGGGTCCTGGCCACAATGACTTCGTGGGCCTGGGCAACCAAGAGAGTGTGATGTGCTGGTCAACAGCACAGAGAACATGGTTGTGCCCTTCAGTGCTGCCCACTAGTGAGGACTCAGTTTCATGTCACGAAGTGGAGTGTAAGCCCAATGTAAGGGTACGGGTCCGTAGCAGAGAGGGTCAAGAAACTAAACCTTCAGTGTAAGACACCAAGTTGCTGAAAGCCGTGTTCATAAACATAGGAAGGCTTAGTGTATTGAGTGAGGGGACCTCGGGAACTTGTGGAACCCAGAAATGAAACCCTAATTCTTGAGATTAGGACAGTTAGGCTAAGACCTCTCTGGGGAAACCTTCTGAGAAATATATTGGAACTGTGACACTCCTCACATGTGTGTGTGTGTATATGTGTGTGTGCATTTCCTATCTTATTCGACTCCCAAACTATCATGAGTTCAGTCCTTATGCCTTGCCACAATTAGAAAGGAAACCATAATTCGAAGGGTATGTTAGCAGCTCTGCTACTGTTCCCTAATAGTTTGTGTAGTTCCTAATGACCTGAACGCCACCCAGGAGGGCTTTGTAATGGAGCTGTGTCACCACGGGCGCTGTGCAAAGTGAGTGTTACTTAATCACAGCCACCAAAGATGAAAAATGTAGTATTTCTTAAGGAAGCTGGTGAGGCTGTAATTTTAAAATGCCACTAATGTAATGTGGAGTAGGAGGAGGCCTCCGTTTCTGGCTTCTCTTTTATTTCCTGGTTTGAATGCTTTTGGCAAAAATAAAAATTTCTAAATGGCACTCATAATAACAGAACTGGAGGCAAAGGGAAACTTCTTGATTGTGCTGTAAAATATGAAAACAGAACCTGGTGAGCGTGTGGCATTCTGGAAGGGTTCACAGTGTTGGTCAGGGTCTAGGAAAAGTGCCCACATGAAAAATTACCGTTACCCAGTGGGCTAGCCCAAGTACGAAGAAAAGGATTATTTAAACATGTTTATTCAAAATCAGTGAGATAAAAAGTGAATATAATCATTTTTGTCACACAATGAAGGTCCTTTAAATTCAGGCCCTTTATCTCTTTCGTGGGTTTTCAGTCGCTGACTCAAGCTTTTGTCCACAGCTGGGCAGGTCCTCTCTGCCCTTTATAGTTAGACTGATCTTTTGGCCAAATTCTGGATGTGGGGTTTCACATGTATTCTCTGTTCTTTAGTTCATCAGTTATGTTTTGTGCGGGGGTTCTAAGTCTGTAATAGCTGCAATCATCATAGAGCTTATGATCTAGTGGGAAAAACAGATGCTGAAGATGAAATGACAAGTGTAAGCACTTTGAAATAGGGAAAATATATGGTAAACAGGTATTTATAAGGGCAGGGCGCTAACCTCATTTTAGGATCAGGGTGTGTTATATATAATTGCATACGTAGGAACATAGATTTAAATATATATGCATGCATATGTATGTGTATGTGTTTATGCATACATACATGTACATACGTGGGAATGTTGTCAGATTAAATAAAAGTACAATATGTACAGTTAAATTTGAATTTCATATAAATTAGTAATTTTTTAGGATAGGCATATTCCACGTAATAACTGGAACATAATTATACTAACAGTGTTGCTTATCTGAAATTCAAATTTAACAGAGCATGCTGTTTTTTATGACAGCCCTAATACATACATATGTGCGCATGTCTGTGTTTGTATATGTGTATTGTTTCTGTATGTGAGTATATCTGTATGTGTGTATATGAGTGTATACATGTGTCTGTATATGAGTGTGTATATGTGTTTGTGCCTGTATATGTGTATATATACCACACACACCCCCAAGGGCAAATGTAGGAGAGAGGAGTGTGAGCACTAGAAAGCACCTAGAAATAGGGCCTATGGATGTGACCTCTAAGGCCTTACTCTTTCCAATACCTTCTTTGCCGCTGCATTTCCATTCATTTCTTTTGAACAGGGAGCATTAAGTACTGGTGTCCCCATGTCCTGCTAAGGGCATCTGATCTGCAGTCCTCAAATGAGTTAAAACCTCCCTGGTCTCCTGACCTTCCTTCCTTTCCTCCAACAGCCCATTCCTAGTTACAGCTTGTATGATGCCTCTCCCCTCAGCCCACCCCAGTAAGCAGCCACTGTGGGTATGGAACTTGCCTGGACATTCCAAGGGCATCGCTTTGATTACAGGAATACTTCAATTCAACCATTGAGGACCAGAGATGCTTGCAGTTCTGAAACACAGAAGTGTGCATTGGGATTTTAAATAATGAAATCAATGTTTTCAAATCATGTGCCATCTCTAAACAAATGACCTTCCCTTCACAGGAGTCAGCCTAGGCATCTATTTCCACATTATTGTCCTGGCTGACCTTAGGGTAGTTCCTTAACTCACAATCCTCTGCTTCCTCATCTACAGACCAGGGTTGCTAACGTAACTAGCCCATATGACTGTCAAGAGGATTAAATAAGATAATGCAAATAAAGAACTCAGGGCAATACCCAGAAAATATAGAAAGAGCCATGAGAGATCTGGGCGTGCAAACTCGGGTCCTGCTGCACAGCCTGTACTGCCATCCGAATTAACCACCAGCTCAGAAGTCACGTCAGACCTTTCTCATGTGTTCTGAGAAACATGGCAAAGAGTTCATACCCATGAACTCACATAAAGAACTGTGTTTTGAGGGTGACCAAGGTTCAGCTTTGGAAGAGCAAGGGGAACCCACAACAGCCATAGTTAAGCGAAGACCCTGCAGGAGTAAGTGTGAACTTCCTAAGATATGGTCCAAAACCAAAATCCACTTGACGCTCAGAATGTTTGCTCAGTGTGCTGGGAGCATCTCGAGGCTATGAAAACAAATTTCTCTTTCATGCTGACATATTAAAATAGATATCCCTCAACGTGCTTTGTAGTCAAAAGATAAATGGCCTTTGAGACAGTGTGTCACTAGGGAAATAGATTTTGTCATTATCAGAAAGAAAGAGCCCGGCCATACTCCATATGACAATTAACTTGAATAACCTTTTGAGGTTTTTTTTTTCTTAATTAGGGCTTGAGCACAAGAATATCTTATAACAGAGAAGATTTTTTTTAACCAAGTAAGGATTTTTTTTTTAATTTTTATTTTGGCTGCAGAAAAACAGGCTATACAATTATGTTTTCAAAGCCAGCCTCATTTTGAAAACCACAAAGCCAAGGGCATGCTATATAAAGATGTTATATTGTACCTTGACTTCTCGTCAACTGTTATTAATCTTCTAAGCAAGAAACCAAAAAATTTTAAAGGATCTTCTATTGAAATGTGTCCAAAAGTAGCAATAGAGAATTTCATTCATCTCAAGATACTGGGTGAGTTCAGACTCTCAACACTGATTTTTTACCTTCAAGGCTGTGTCTTGCCTTGTCCCCACCCTCCCCAGGACCACAGTAAACCTGTCATGTCAAATTGCTGATGGAGCTGAAACTAACTGGAACAAGCCAAAGAATTTTACCCCAGTGATTAGTGGATTTCAGACCGCTTGTCAAAACCACTTGGTGTTATAAGAGTTGGCGTAACCCCACAAAGTGCCTCTTAAACATGCCTTTATTTGGTTCATTTTCAATGTCTGCTCATAATTGCCACATAACTGTATTTGACTGAAGAGGAACTTCAATTTCATGTTTGGAAGCTTAGCTTTAAGTTAAATGAAAAGTAGGAAATATAAAATATGTTTTTAAAAGGAGACACTTACATTGACTGCCCTATGCTAATTTGCTGGTAGATTTAGTCAGATGCATGGTGATATGTCTGATAAATGATAGAATTTCCACGTCTCTGCTGGGATAAAAGTAATTGTTGGTTTATACCATTGTAAAACCGATGATGCAGAAATTTGGGGGTTTTAACACATTGATACCATTCCCTTTTGGTCTCAAAGTATGAATCTATAGGGAAAAAGAAAATTGTTAATGCTGTTACTGGGACTATAGAGAAGATGGAATGGGCTGGAGGAACAGGGAGATTTGGGGCCAGTTCCATGACATGCTGTCATCTCTGACACACTCTGCAGCATCGAGAAAACCCTACCACTGCTGGCCCACCCACCCAGACCTCAGTCAAAACCTCCTCCCTGCTAAATGTCATCAAGTCCCCAACTTTAAGAAGGGAGACTTGATAACTGTGCTAATTCACTAGGGCTGCTTTAACAAAATACCACAAACTGAGTGGCTTAACAACCGAAATTTATTTTCTTAGGGTTCTGAAGACTAGAAGTCTAAGATCAAAGTGCCAGCTGACTCAGTTTCAGGGGAGGGCTTTCCTCCAGACTTGCAGACAGCCACCTTCTCCCTGTGTCCTCACATGGCAGAGAAAGTGAGCTCTCTGGTGTTTCCTGTAAGAGCACCAGCCGCATTCCATTAGGGTCCCACTCTTATCTCATTTAACCTTAATTACCTGCCTAAAGACCACCATCTCCAAAAACAGTCACATGGGGGTTGGAGCATCAACATCTGATTCTTTAGGGGACACAATTCAGTCCATGACAATGACAAAGAACTAAATACGGTATCCGTGTTTTGGGAAATGACTATTATGCATCTGGTCTATAAATGTTCTTCTGTCACCCACAACAAATATACATTTAGCATCGAAACACTGGGTAGAATATTTTACCAAGCAATGTAAAATTTTAGCAATGTAAAAGAAGGCTCTATTGCCCTCAAGACCAAATATTTGTAGTTGATGTCGAGCTTGTTAAATGTTGACTTGTTTTTAGAACGTTGCTTTTTATGTAGATGTCTTTGCAAGAAAAATAATGTTTTGAGTTTAATTGCACCCTATAAAACACTAATCATTGTTCTATGGCATGAGATCTAGCACTGATCAAATTCTGTTTCACAAAATATAATAAATGTAAACAGCTGTTTCAGCTGTTAAGCACTTTTTTCTGGCACCATAATTATAAAGGAATCCCATCCTACATCTAACAGTGTAGATTCACAATCTATAAAATGGTGGTGGATATAATGAAAGGGTAATAGATTAGAGGCTCAGGTGAAAGGCCTAATAAGGTAATGGATTGGGAAGCAGATAAAAGCCCTAAATCAGCCTCTGTGAGCCTCAGTCTTGCTTTTTATAAATAAGTAATTTGGACTAGGTGATATTTTAGGGTCAGTACAGGAAAAACATTCTCTCATCTCATCCTAGGAAACAAATTAGGAAGATGATTTGATAAAATTAGTGAATAAATATCACTTGGAAAAAAGTAGTGAAAATAAGTTAAAATTCAAGTGATCATCAGTTGGAAATAATTTTTGCATTATAAGATTACAGACAAGCCTCCCACATGAAATCACATAAGCTAGATTTTGGAAGGTATTTTATATGAAACAAAATCCCAGGCTGTGTCCAACCTGCCAGACAAAATAAACTTGATGACCCTATACAGCCTTTTTCCATCTCTAATTGCAATGCATCTGTAATTGAAAAATGTCTTCAGGGAAGTGTACTGTTGAACAACCTTCTGCCTGAACAACATCATCCTAACACACATTTCATAAGAGACTTCACTGCTCTGACAAGTTACACATCTTAAGTGTAAAACCACAGTGATATTGTTACTGTTTGCTCAACCCCCTGCCAGAGCTGGGATTCACACCCTGAAGCTGTATTTCTTGAGTGAATTCAGATTAAATCTTTGTTCTCATTCCGTCCTATGGCACAGCTGCCTTAAAATTCACCACCACCGACAGACAGGGGACTTCCTTGGAGATAATGCCCCACAGGAAATTTCTTTCGTGAATCAGATAAGGAAGTAGATCCAACCCACCATGGAGAGTGTAGGGCAGTGCTATGCCAGGCTGGCATTATAATCTCGTTTGCCACATGCTTGTTGAACAGCCTTTGTGCTGGAAGCTACAGTAGGCATCTGGGAAGGAGTGCCACGGTACGTACTTCATCCCCTGTGTGTGGGGAACTTTCCCAGGCCCAATATCCTAGCTAAAATCTGCTCTCCTTCAGGAGAGGGAGAAAGGAAGGAAAAGTCAAAATATATTGTTGAATCATCCACTCTTTTTATTAGTTACTTTGCTAAGTTGATTTCAACTCAGCTTCTCTGGATCAGGGTTAAAATGCCTAAGACATCATTTTTTGATCAATACTTCGTGGAATTGCATGGCAGACTGAAAAGAGCTAGACTAGACTTCGTGCCCTGCTGCTGTCACCTCCCTGTCTTTAGTCACACAATCCCTATGAGCTTTGGTTCCCTCATTTGCAAATTTGGAACAATAACATCCACTCCGTAGAGTGATGATGAGGTTTCTCGTACACAAGGTAATGCAGTGCTTTGGGGTGCCCCCTGCCACACCACTTGGTAGCTTAGTGACTGCGCCATGATTTCCTTATCAGTAAAATGGGAATAATAAAAAAAAAATTCTTTGCCATAAAGTTGAGAGAGCAATCAATAAACACTACCTCTTATTGGCCTGAGAATGCACCTGCGCCTAATAGATGCTCAATAAAATTTCCCTTCCTCTTCCCTTTTTCTTCTCCAGTTGCCCTCCTTAAGCAGCCATAAAAACTGGAACTCAGAGTTTCTGTTGTGTTAAGAATGTTCCACATGTTTCCAGGAATCTTCCTCTGAACACCCTTGAGGAAATACTCTCTGGGAATTTCAAAGTCAAGGAGGGCTAAAGCATAGGAAAGGAATTTCTAAAATAATATTTTAAATATACAAACTTGCAAAGCTGGGTGGCCTTGGGCAAGTCCCTTAATCTCTCTGTTCTTTACATGTTAAGCTATAAAATGAGGGAATTGGAATAAATGATCTCTGGAATCCCTTTCAACCACAATAACACATGAGTCTACCATTGTCATTGCATGCAAATGTGTGCCTTAGGCCATTAACTCAGCTGGTGAGAGTATAGCATGGGGCCAAACTCAGCATCATGATACATGCTGGCTGATTTCTTGGTATTTTGGTCCACCTCTAACACCAGCCAAATGGCTTGTATTTGTCCTGTGTGGAGCAGATGAGGATACATAACAATGCGTTATTTTTCAAATCTGCCAGCAACTCATAGTCTATGCCCTATTGCCAATGGGTGTGTAGCTTCCTTTTCAACATACACAGAACGGTAAATCTGCATATTACAGAGCAGACTGTGTTCGAAGAAGAGGCCCAGAATGGTCGTCTGTGTTCTCTGTAGCCAGCCCAAGTAGCAGAAGTCTATTTTAGTGGTGTCTCCGTTCAAGTAAAAGTGTGAAGGTGGAGAATAGAAGGGGTAAGGCAATGTGGCAGGAACAAAAATAGAGAGACTTTAAGTAGGGGACACAACAGTTTGCATAGTTGGGAAAAATTAACTCCATAGATGGATTGAGTTGGCAGATTTCTTAATATTCTAAAGAATTCTTTGTGTTGGTTTGGGGGATTATGTGCATTGACTGGAGTTGAAGAATAACTAAGCTGAAATGGTTTTTGAGGTATTTATTGTGTCAGTAACATGCCAAAATCATCTCAGCAAGCATGTTGGGGTTTGAACCACGTGGCAGACATGTTGCAGGAGAGTGGCGTCCACGCGAGATGACCAGGGCCTCGATAGAGCCTGGGGCCTCAGTAAAGGCAGGAAAGAGGCGGCACAAGAGTGGTGGTGGCACTTGACAGCTGACTGATTCTATTACAGGACCTAACAAAGTGATTAACATCAAATAAATTAAGGTGCTCCTTGCAAAACTGCAATGTGATCAAGGGCTGTCAGGGAGGTTGCATGAGGTCAGCACACAGAAATCTGCCCTCCTGCTTCACTTCCTCAGTCCTGTTATTCCGGCTCTGGGTTTCGCTATCAGGTGTGATTTGATCTCCAGGCCTCTCGCAGGGACAGAGATATCAAGGAGTCAGGGGGTCTGACAGTGATGCATTATGTGATAGGATGCTGAGGCTGATTATGATGCAGGTGACAGAAATGAATCACCTCTTGAATATGCTGACATTGGCACTGTGGGAGGAGACAGAGCCAGTGCTCTTTCCGCGTCAATAATGAAAAACAGGAAGTCAACTCTGCCTGGAACCACATGTGCTTGAAACCAGGATGGTTAACGTTGGAGGTAACTTTACGGTCCAGGCCACTGTTATCCAGAAAACAAAACACACACACAAACTATTTTAGCACTTTTGGGGGCTACAATTTATGTATTGCCTCTTCCATCTCACTTTTCAGATCTTAGGTATAAATTATAATAAAATTACCAAATATATGTCCTGATCACCTACATCCTTGCCTACGCAAGCTTAGAATAAGCATCAGCTGATCAGTAAAATCATCATTAAGATATAAACATGGGCCGGGCACGGTGGCTCACACCTGTAATCCTAGCACTTGGGAGGCCGAGGCAGGTGGATTATTTGAGCTCAGGAGCTTGAGACCAGCCTGAGCAAGAGCAAGACCCCATCTCTACTAAAAATAGAAAGAAATTATCTGGCCAACTAAAAATATATAGAAAAAAAAATTAGCCAGGCATGGTGGCGCATGCCTGTAGTCCCAGCTACTCGGGAGGTTGAGGCAGTAGGATTGCTTGAGCCCAGGAGTCTGAGGTTACTGTGAGCTAGGCTGACGCCACGGCACTCACTCTAGCCCAGGCAACAGAGTCAGACTCTGTCTCAAAATAAATAAATAAATAAATAAATAAGATATAAACATGGTAAATGCTCAATAGGACAAAAACTTCATAATTCTATGAATGGTGGGCTCTAAAACAGTTAATAATAATATTTTCACCACTCCTCTGGCACTTATATATTGCCACGTAGCTCTAGTTTTCTTCAAATGAATTGATGTCCTATCTCCGCTCCTCAATTAGATTGAAAATTCCTTCAAAACAGGAGCCATGATAGCTTCACATCCTTTGTAAATTCTCAGTGTTTCTAGCACACAATCCTTTGCATGTTTGGGCACATCGAGAACCAAATGAAACATATCGATGTATTAATTTCACTAAATGAAAAGATATGTAAGTTCTCTTAGTTGCAAGAAAAAGCACAGCTTGTTTAGATAAAGAAGTGTCAGAGCCTTGAGAAACATCAGATGTCATTCAATGGGAAGCTGAGTGAGGGGATGGAGGCAGCCGATCCGCATCACCCCTCAGAGGGACGGGATTTAATTTAGGAAGGTGAAGTTAGCAGAGCCTGGCCAGGCTGAAGGGAGAGTCCCAGATGAAGGCCTTAATAACATGGGTTATTTTCTAGTGTGATTGGAAGCCAGTAGAACTCTCCAAGATAGGTAGAAAATCATACTATTTTCAATGCCACCAGGCTGATAGCATTAGAGAAAAATCACCAGTTTCCTTGATCAGACATCCACAGATGATTCTCTGTGAGCCTTCATATTAATAATTTCAAATGCCCCCAAAGTGATAGATGATATGGATTTTGTACATTTAGAAATATAAAACTCATTAGTAGGGCCTATGTTTATAGTACTGGAATTTGTATTGTTGCTTTTTCAAAAAAAAAAAGATCCAGGGCGTATTAGATCTTATTTATTCTGTAAAATAAAAGAAAACAGCAATGAAAATTCAGAAGAAAAACTTATATATATAATTACTGTGAATAGAATCACTGAAAGAATACATTTATATTGTTTTGGGATAGCAATGAAAAACTTTACACACTTACATTATTTCAAATTATGACTTCCTGTTGTTTTCCACAGTTTGCAAAAAATAAATGATGTGTCATATTTAATCTCCTGTGTCCTCAGATTTACCATAATAAATATTAAGGTGGTGCATTTATTATAGGTCTTTTCACTTGAAAGACAATACCCATTAATTTTGCACCTTATGTTAACAGGCTTTCCAATACAGTATTAGAATATTATTGTCTTTCACTAGGTGGGGTACTTCATACCTGTAATCCCAGCACTTTGGGAAGCCAAGGTGGGAGAATCACTTGAGGCCAGTAGTTTGAGACCAGCCTGACCAACATAGTGAGACCTCGGCCCTACAAAAAAATAGCAAAGTCATCCAGGTATGGCCATCCATGCCTGTAGTCCCAGCTACTTGGGAGGCTGAGGCAGGAGGATCACTTGAGCCCAGGAATTTGAAGTTACAGTGAGCTATGGCACCACTGCACTCTAGCCCCAGGTGACACAGTGAGACCCTGTTTCAAAAAAAAAAAAAAAAAAACCAGAATATTGCTGTCTCTATTCTAAATTATTATTTTTAAAGGGACTGGAGAGGCTAACACTGCAATTACTTTCAATCTCAGGGCTCATGCTTTACTTCTGGAAAATTCTCAACTATTACCTCTCTACATTTCTTCTCTATCGTCTCCATTTTTTCTTCTGGGAATCCTATCAAACCCTTGTTGGAGCACCTCAATCCATACTCCATGTCTCATATTGCTTCCATATTTTATATTGCTTCATCTTTATGTCTTTTTTATTTTTCTTATTTTATAGTTTTTCTGTCACCGCTCTGCTTGGAACCGGAGAGGGGTGCATTAAAGTATGAATTCACTCAGCCATGTTCACCAAAGGTCTCAGCAAAACTACTGTATCTGTTTACCTACCTCATGTGTTTAAACATAACTTTGAAGGTATGGACCATAAATTTACACTTCCCAAGGAACTGAAGAAAATAATGGCTTTGGGGTTTTTTTCCTTATTTTCCAGAAAGGGATAAGTTTAAATAACACTTCAAATAAAAAAGAAGACAGAGAAACAAAAAGCAAAACTTAGGCAAATCCTTCTATAGACAAAATTCCGACTTTCTGTAATACATAAATACTTTAAGCTGATAAACAAAAAGGGTCGCTACTCAGTCTGAACCAAAGACAAATGTGGATAAAAATGTACCTAATCCTCCAGAGAATCAGGGCAGCGCCTAAGAATTATGTGCATTCCACACAATGGGAAATAAATATATTCTCTAAATTTTAGAGCTTTAAGGTGTGACTGCTTTAGTATACCAGCTAACGCCTACAAAAGTGCAAAAACAAAATACATAAATCAATAAGCCATTTCTCTATAGACTGCATACTTAAATAATCCATTTTGAAGTGGGAGTATTTCACTGGTAATAAAAACACACAGACTTTTTCTTCAATCACTATGCTGATTAGTTCAGGCTTGCCTTTCTTTAGGGTTCTGTGAAACATCACTAACACATAAAATAGTTACAGAAATAATGCATCTCATAGATTTGAACTTATAAAAGCCTTGGATTTGAAATTTAGTTTTCAGAAGAATATGAAATTCGGGTATTTATTCAAAAGTATTATTAGTTCAGTTACCTTTCCTGGTTGAACTATGTGGGCAGGTTGGAAGAGAAAGTTTTTAAAAATCTGTTACTGGAATAAATTATGTTGTAATTTCATCTCCTTTGCTTCTAGAATACAAGCTTCTTCAGGTCTTACAGAGCTCCGTCTATATTGTGAAGCACTCTATTCTCAATGCATATATTCAACAAATATTTCTTTAATGAACATTCATCTCTTAGAAAATACTTTTTTTTAATTTAGGAGGCACAGCATGACTTAATAAACTAAGAACCTCAAAGGTATGTAAATAAAAAATTCAACCTTGACATAGTTTAAATTCAATATCCTCAACTCTGGGTCAGGTATAACAATCTCTGTTCCATGATAGGAATGAAATATTTAGTGATAAGGGCCGGGCGCGGTGGCTCACGCCTGTAATCCTAGCTCTGGGAGGCCGAGGCGGGTGGATCGCTCGAGGTCAGGAGTTCGAGACCAGCCTGAGCAAGAGTGAGACCCCGTCTCTACTAAAAAAATAGAAAGAAATTATCTGGCCAACTAAAAAATATATATACAAAAAAATTAGCCGGGCATGGTGGCTCATGCCTGTAGTCCCAGCTACTAGGGAGGCTGAGGCAGTAGGATCGCTTAAGCCCAGGAGTCTGAGGTTGCTGTGAGCTAGGCTGACGCCACGGCACTCACTCTAGCCCGGGCAACAAAGTGACACTCTGTCTCAAAAAAAAAAAAAAAAGAAATATTTAGTGACCTTGGATGAGATATGAAGACAAACTTAATGTGATATAAAACATTGTGTGCTAATAGTATCTATTACGTCTAAAAATATGTGCTTCTTTGATCCTTATCTGCATTTGGTTTTCTTTTTCCAGCTTCCATTTGGTTCTCTAATTTTACCTCCACAGTTTCTTAGTCACCGCTAATCAGATTCCAACAAACAGAAGTAGAGAGAAATCAAGGGACTTGAGGTTGCACTTCAGGTCCCCAGGCATGTGTTTTCCTATTTGTGAACATCTGGCCCATCTTATTATAGCAAATCTCAAATGGTCATTATGCTCCTTGCCTGTTTTTGCATCCAATATTGATGTTAGTCAACTTAGAGCTTGTCTATTTTCTGATGCCCATCTTGTATGTGAAAATAAGAAACAAAAACACTAAGATACCAATTTCTTATGGAAGCTTTCCTACACCAGGCTAGGGCAGACAAGGAATCCTAGAAAAATTTCCAAACCTCTTTTCCTTCTCTACTCTCCAAAGCACAACTAGAGCAGCTTGGAATAGTCTATGTCCTGCCTTCCAAAACAGAGATTCACCTGAACAAATTTTAATCTATTCCACAAAGAGTTTGTGATTGTTCTGTTGGGCAGCGTCTTCTAAGTCTCGTCTTAAATTTGCCATTTAGTTCGCTGTGATTTTCAGCTTCATTTTCCTTTTTGAGACGAGGGAGAATGAGTTCACTTCTCTGCCATTAAAGATTATTTCAAACAGAGATGATAAAAGATTTTCAGGATCCTGAATGAAAAAGCTAGATAGAAACATGGCCAAACTAAACTATGCTTTATCTGAAATAGTGGTTTCCAAATGGGGAGGGGGGATGATTTTGCCCCAGGGGACATTTGGCAGTGCCTTGGAGGGATTACTGATCATCGCATTTGTGTGTGGGTTAAGGGGGTGCTACAGGCATCTAGTAGGTAAAGGCCCAAGATGCTACTAGACATCCAAGGCAGAGGACAGAATAGACAAAGAATCATCTGGCCCCAAATTTCAGTAGTGCTGAGGTTAAGAAACCCTAATCTACAGTTAGTCAAGGACATTTCACAATCCGAATCTTCAGCCTCTCTAGGCTCCTTTGGAATTTTTATTTATTAAATAAGGGGAAACAAATTATGCAAATAGAAAAGGCTGATCAGAAAACTGGTGCTTGAAAAGGCCTTTTTATAAGAGGAAATAAATGTTCTCATTCATTCTTTTTTTGTTCTTGGTTATGTTTCTCTCTCTCTCTCTCTCATGCATGATGTGAAATATGTGTCTCACATTCACACCACATGCTGCTAACCAAATTATTTAATAACAGGGAAATCTGAGCAGTCATCTTCAGCAGTGTGCTTTTAGTTTTCTAGCGAGATGAGCGTATTAATTATGCGGTAGGTTTTTGCTTTTGGGGTTTTTATTGTGTGTTTTATGATGCTTTGACATATTGATGCCTTGCTCATCCTGGAGACACTATGCCTGCCAGAGCTAGTCAATTCCTAAAGATAGTAAACAATTTGCCAGTGAGTATGCCTTTCACATGCAAACCAACCCGTCCCAAAACCCACAGCCCCAGCCACCTCCTTCATCAAACTCTCACACATCAAGCCAATATTCCCCTACTTTAAATCATCCCAGAACGAGGCCCAGAAAACTAGAGACTCCACTAGGACCCAGAACCCAATGATAGTATTCAAATTACCAAACCCTAATCTTGCTCAGCGTACCTACCCTGCCTTGCCCATTCTTTCCCACGAAACCCACAATGAAGGATTTGCCCATGCTTTCTCCTCGCCGCTCTTGCCACGTTCCCATGTGGTCCTGTGTGGGAAACCTCCTTTTCTAGAGATCTGTGAGCATACCCTTCTTCCTCCTTCATGACGTTCCTTTCCATGTCTGCACGTCTTACCATACCTCACTGAAACAAATACTGGGTACATTTTAAAACAATTAGTAGCATTGGGGATTAAAATGAAAGCAAATCTTAGCATACATACATTTCCAATCCTCCCACTAGCCCTGTGAAGTAAATGTAATCAGTCCTGTTTTACAAGGAAGAAAATTGAGGTTCATATACTATTAAGTAACCTGTCTCAGGGTATGTGGCTGGTAAAAGGATTCAAACTTAAGTCTGTTGGACTCCCAGATACAGTCAGTTCCACCGTGTGGCTTGTGACAAAGAGCATTTGGCTTACTCAGAAAGCAATAGATATGATCTCAACAGAACAGCATCTATGTACTCCATAATTAAAGATTTTTTAATGAGAGCTTTTTTTCCCCCTTGAGTGATGACCATCAGCAGAACTTAGTTACAGAGTAGCGGAGTGGGGAATGTTCGAGACAGTCTGGGGGCTTGGGCTGGAGTTCCAGATTCCCAACTGACTAATTATGGATCCCTGAGTGAGTTGCTGTTCTCGTGGGGGCTTCAGTTTGCTCTTCTGTAAAAAGAAGGCCTGAATTACATGATTTTTACCATTTATTATTTGAATGATCATATGTGAGATGAAGCACCTGCACCTGTGTGACCCAAGGTGTTATAAGAAAGTAAAATTCATGACGCCTTCCAATTCATAGATATGAGTAAGTTTTTGCATATTGCTTTTGTTTGCTCTGGCATACAGTAGAAGGATATTAATTGTAGGTTGCATTCATTCATTCATTCAATAAGAATTTATTGAGGGACTGCTTGGTGCTAGTTAACTGGTATATAAAAGACACAATTTCTGCCTATATAAATAATTTTGATTATTTATGTAAAAAGCTCTAACAAAAATTTTTACAAAGAGTGTCTTTGGGTAAATCACTTAATGTCTTTAACCTCAGTTTCATCATCTATGAAATGGGCATAAGTGCCTACCTCAGTGAGATGAAGTATATAAAGCATTTGGCATATCAATCGGTAAGCTCTCAAGAAATGTTAGCTCTTGTTACAGTTAATGGAAAGAGAAATGACTGGCTGCCAAGATTAGTTAGGGAGAGCTTTTGAAAGGAGATGATATTTGATGTGCACCTTTTAAAAATGAATAGAAAGCAAGGTGGAGAAGAGGTAGGACAGTCTTCCATGCGGGGAGGACAGCATGCACAAAGCCCTGAGAGGTGGTGGGGCAGAGTCCAAAGTGCAGGGTTTTGACTTTCCCCTCTTCCTTTTGTTTTTGTTTCAGTTAAGAAGGTACTTTTGGTTGTTTAATATTTTATTAAGACAATATTTTAATTGATGTATAATCTATATTAATTATATGGATCATTTATATTTAATTTTTATATTATCTATGTTTGTATAATATATATGCATAATATTTTATTTCCCCTTCCTCATCCATACACTTGTCAAATACCACAAGATAAATGAATTTATGTAGGTTTCCCTGGTCTCTGCAGACCATGTTTTTCTTAATCTCATTTGTTCTCATCTTTCCTTTCAAGAAGGAAGAAAAAGCAATAATGTGACTCGTGTTGGTTTATTTCCTTCAAGGGCTTCTTTACGTTCCAATCTCACGGCTGCCCAAGTGTTAATACTTGGTTTGGTTGTTAGAATGAGCATTGTTTAGGCATGGTTTGCAACAGTTCCCTGGAGCTATTCGTGGAAGAGCTTATGTAATAAAATACATAATTATGAACTTGTTAAAAGAGACATTATTTACTCATTTGTCCAACATGGCTCCTTTCAGTCTACCTCGTAAGTAAATCTATATTTAGTCAGTGTCATATTGATCTACAACCAGAGTACACTTTAATGCTCCCCAGAAATCCACCATAAAAAAAAAAAACTTGATAAGAAGAATTCACTGCAGGTCTCATCTCATTTGAAAACAGTGGAAGAAAGAAAAAAATGTGCTTTGTTTTCCATTGGTTTGCCTTTATTTAAGACAATATCAGAAAAATGAACTCTCTTTAATATACAGTTTTGACAATATCATTGTAGAGATACTCTTTACAAATATTATGCATTTTATGAAATTCAGTATTAGGAAAATTAATAACAAAAGCTTACATAATTTTTGGATATCTGTGATCTTTAAAGGGGTGTTCATTGTACTAGTTTTTTTGTTTTTTATATGTTTAAAACCTTATATAATAAAAAAACATTTTAAATAATTGTTCCTCAACACTGCCTATAGTTTAGGTAAATACTACCTAATATTAGATAGTTTAAGGCAAAGAATTAGTCATATCTGCATGAAATTACAATAGTACAGGAGGAAGAAGTCAGTATAAATTAGAATTTATTTAAAACACAAGAGTTGAGCACTCTAAAAGTAGGAATTATTTTATAACCACAAATAATACAAAGCTAAGTTTTCATCTTTACTTAAAGTTGTATGTTTGCATATGAAATCATGCAGAGAAATTACTGTAGTACTTAGAGAAAATAAAAACATTGTGAATAACCTTTTATTTATTTGGTACTTAACGTCTAAATACCTTAGCACAAGTGGAAAAGCTCCAACTATAAATGGGCAGGGCATAAAACAAATCCTATATTACAGCTTTAAAGTGTTTTACAGCTTATTACTGTTTTATTCATTGAGTCAGAAATTTCTGGGTGACTACTTGAGTTTACACTTGTAAATCAGAAACCTTCACAGTTATTTTTTTCACTCTACAGAGGAACCACTTTTTGTTTGTGTAGGAGGGTTGGTCTATTGAAACTGATGCAGGCAAAACTAGCAGAAACATTAAGTGTGGCTAAAAATACCACTGATGACCAACTTTCCTTTCTATCCTGTACTTATGTTAAAAACTACCATTTGCCTCGTGAGTTTAGTTGTTGTTTTTGTTGTTGTTTTGCACATGCTGGAAATGTTGGTAACCCTGCTGCCTCTGTGCCCCGAATATTTTAGTTGCCCAAATAACAAATGAATCTTTGGGAAGGGTTTATTCATACAGCAAGATATCAATTAGGGTATTTATTGGATACAATACCAAAATTAAGCATATAAAGAATTATGTATTACATCAAGAACTTTTCAACCTTGAATCCACCCAAAAATACTATGCCAACATAAGAACTTGAAGAAAAATGCATTTACCTTTTATTTCATAGCTTCAAAAGCAAGGGTTATTTTTGACAATTATGAGTAATAAAAAATTAAGTTTATTCAAGGTGTATATATTTGGAGTGGGAAGAGGATGACAGGAGCCATTTGGAGGGAGTAATTTAGATAGAAAAGGCTCATTGTGCTAATGGGAGCACTTGTGCCTGTATAGGCACCACCCCAGGCTTCAATAACCAAAGTAATTGATGTCATTACCAATATACAGACAAGGGAGCTAACTGCCAGAAAGTTTAAACGACTTGTCCAAAGTTGAAGAGTTAGTAACTTGTGGAACCAGTATTCGTCTTAAGCTTTGGCTTAACGACCACAAGCTCAGTATCAGTCATTTTCATGGCTCTGTTGTATACAAACAGAGTTCCTGGAAAAGCCAATGCAATTTCCAGGGAGCAATTTACAATAGGGAGAAGAGTCTAGTTCCAATATGTTACATAGTTCTGTGCAACATTAGATGTGTGAGAAATTTATCAACACGGTTCTTATATTTTACACATACTAGCTGTGCACAAATTTCTGGTTAAGGGGGCTAATTAACCATGCCTTGAAGTGAACGTTAAATTCTCCCCTAAACACATCTGACTGTCTAAAAAATCAATGCATCCCTATTAACACCTTCTTTTATATCCAATTCTGCAACCTGGGAAGATGGGTTCCAGCTAATGACTAAACACTGTAGGAAACCCATTTTCCTATTTTAAAAGAATTGACATTAATATGGTAGGCTTGTTAGTCCCACACTGAGATGCATCAGCAGATCAACCTATCTTTTTTTTTTAACATCTCAATCTTTATTTCAAAGAAGTCATGATTTCTTTTCTTTCATCAATATGTATGAGGAATTTGGCCTGCTAGGAAGTAGTCTCTGACAACTAAAGCAATCAACTCCTAGTCAAGAGTACTTAAGTCCTTTCTTTGTTGAACTGCTCACTGATATGTGAACCTAAGAAAGTCACTTCATGTCTTTGAAGCTCATTAGTTCCCACGGTAACATCTGTAATACTTGCCACATACAAATATTATCATTGTTGTTAATTATGTGAAGTATTAAAATAATTGGATTTCCTAACTGTTTTAGGCAGTGACTGAAGGACATGGAATTATTGGGGGCATGTAGCACATCAAATGATTAGGTGCTTAAAGTTGTTTAAAGGCATGAGAAAAATACAGTTCTATTTGCACTTACCTATGTAAAATACCTGCCACTTGTCACCCATAATATCTTACCTTGTGCAATGATGTCAGCCATATCCCTCAAGGTAAATTGGTTGGAAGCCTTCAAGTGATCATAATAAACTAACACATTTTGAAGAAACATGTACTGAGTGCCTGACATAGATCATCTCAATGAATCCTCACACACCTTATGAAGCTCTCACTGTCATTATCTCCATGTTAGAGATGTGGAAATCAAGGCATAGATATGTTAACCATCAAGTCAACGTCAAAACTACTAAGTGCCAGAGCTAGCATTTGAGCCTGTGCTCTTACCTTCTCTTTCTCTCCAACTTAAGGATAGAGTGACAAGGTCAGTAAAAATATCGGAAATAATAATTACAATTACAATTATCTGTGACCGTTCTAAATTGGGCAGTATGAACAACGTCTTGCAAATTTTTAAAGAAAACTGATAGCTCTACGGAGGTTTACATCAGTTAGTCTTTGATACGTAACAAAGTACCCCAAACTAAGTGGCTTAATAAAAAACTAATCATTTATTTATTCATAATTTTTTGAGATTAGCTATTTGGGCTAAGATCAGCTGGGTGGTTCTTCTAGTCTCCACTGGGCTCACTCATGCTTCTGCGGTTAGTTCCCAGTGACACAGAGGGATAACTGGTCTAGGGTGGCCTCACATGGGATGACTTGTCTCTGTGCCATGTACTCTGTTATTCTCCAGCAGCCTAGCCCAGGCTTGTTCACATGGTGGTGGCAAGGTTAGGCTGAGCCAAAGCTGCAGAGGCCTATTGTGGCCTACATTTGGAGTTGGGTGACATCACTTCCACTGCCTAGTCTATTGGCCAAAATAAGTCACAGTATCATCCTAGCCTCAAGAAGTAAAGTATATTTTTTTACTTAAAGAAAGTAGTGGGCTGGAGGTGGTGGCTCATGCCTGTAATCCCAACACTCTGAGAGGCTGAGGCAGGAGGATCACTTGAGGCCAGGAGTTCAAGACCAGCCTGAGCAAGAACAAGACCCAGTCTCTATGAAAAAAAATAAAAAATAAAAAAAATTAGCTGAGTGTAGTGGTGTGCACCTGTAGTCCCAGTTACTTGGGAGGCCGAGGCAGGAGGATCACTCAAGCCCAGGAGTTTGAGGTTGCTGTGACCTGTGATGATGCCACTACACTCTAGCTTGGGCAACACAGACTCTGTCTCAAAAAAAAAAAAAAGAAAGGAAGAAAGAAAGTAGTAAAGAAGTAAAGAAATATACTTTGCATCTTACAAGAGATTCTGCAAATCACATTGGAAGGCATGGGATACAATGAGGGAAGAGCTGTGGCCATTTTTGGCAGAATAAATACAGTCCACTTTACTTGTTAAACATTGTAAAGGCATTATATGGCAATATACCTTTTCTGAAAATCTATTTTGTCCTATTCACAAGGTATGTTAAGTATTCTTTAATTGCACAAGTATCTGTGATCAGGAAAGCCAAAAATATTGTCCATTTCTTAGGATTTCAGTTTTGGACTGAAGTTGTCAAACTGTGAATAAAGTTAATCCTGAAATAATAATTTCACCTTTGATTTACATTTCTCTATAAGGTTACCTGAGGCATTATCACTGTCAAACCAAATTTAATAGAACGCCAGTTGTTCTATTCCAAGTACTTGTGCACAGTTGGAAAATTCCCTTGTATACTTGCACTGACTCTCTCACCAAGGGATGTTCGTTCTTTTGTGAGTTTGTTCTAATTGTGCCATTCACTATATTAACATTAATTAGCAAATTCATCTTTCAATTTCACTCCCATGGGATAGATCCAGTCAGGGTTGGGTAGGTAGGGAATTTAATTAATCTATCAACAAATTGAATTTTTTATTAGGTACTTTGGTTTTATCTTTTTGGGGGGGGAGGTATTGTATATTAGAAATCTTATTTGAAGTGGAGTTACCTAAAGAATCCAGCTATTTCTCCCCAAAGCACGATAGATAATAAAATATACCATCAGGGTTCCTTTTGGGTAATTTCCAAGTTGACCCTTTTACTATTCATGCAGATTGGAGATTTTCTTTTTTTTCAGATTTAACTTTCCCATACTGCTGGAAGAGCTATTTTATAGTAAATGTATCAATAGCTGGATATACAAACACCTATTATTTATGGTTTAAGAACAAAGCCCATCAGTGTGTGAGAATTCAATTCAATTGGGCTAATCTCAAATGCAATTAATGCTCTCATTCTTTACGTGCCCTTTGGTAGTCTGTTCTCCCAAGGAATTTATTGAAATAGACACAGTTAATTAAACTGTTTTCAGCACTTGAGCTAAGATACAATTCAAGGTGTGGCATGTCACTTAAAGAAAAAGAAAGAAAACTATTCTGGATAACGATCATGTTTTTCAATCTGGCCCCGTGTCTTAAAGATGTGTAAGACTTTAGTTAGTAAAAAATTATTTCAACTCTTCCTTCTTCTTAACTCCTACATGTCCACATACAAACTCATAAACACCCATGCACAAACATGCACATACACACACACACACACACACACACACACACGGAGCACAAATTCTGCACATCTAAAATTTCCTTCAGTGATACTGATGACAAGTTTACAAAGTATGAACCGTTATGCAAAGTTAGCAAACTAGGGCAATGAATTTGAGTGTTTTAGGATGGTAACATTCAATTCTGCTCCCACCTCCTAAGTAGCTACATTTTTTTTTCTTGTGAAAATGAAGGGCATGGAATTTTCTCAACATCGCCAACTAGTTTTACAATCATCTGCTTCTGTGAATTCGGGAATATGATCTTGTCATGGACTTTGTCTGTCCAGGTTCCCCAATGCACATAGCTGTAAGTAGTCAGACTTGCCCTAAACTAACCATTTCCTTATGTATAATTTTTCCTATGTGCAATGTACATGTGTGATACACATATGGGACAAACGGACATAAAGTGAGAAAACAGTGTTCCTTCAGTGTTCAGTGACCCTGTAACTTACATGACAGCATAGGCTTAAGTTGACACATCGCAATATCCTGACCTATGTCCAGACAGATTTAATATTAAATATGTCCTGGCATATTTACATCAAGGGATCCAAACTTTCAGTGAGAACTACCAGGACTTTCAAGTTATAAAATTAACCTCAAATTTATTACATTTTGATTATATTGAAGGGATAATCTATTCTAAAGAATTTTAGTCTCTTTTGTGGAAAAGCGTCTTCTATTGAACAAATATATACTTTTTTAATATTATTATTTTAATGCACAAATTTTATTTCTCTTTATTTCTCTTTTACTTTTAAACCTAGACTTAATTAACTGGAAAACATCAAAAGGAAAGGCAGTAAATTTAACTTCATTAATAGTAAGATTTAAAATAACCATAAATATTTTCATAACTCAAAAATGTTACCAACTGTTGTGATACTGTGCATTTCAAATATATTTTTAAATGAACTTTTAATATTAGTTCCTATTCATTGTCAAAAAAACCAGACATGTCAGATATGAATATGTAGAAAGAATACAAAAGGGTCAAATCTCTTCCAAGCATATCTTAATACTTGTTAAGATGACTATTTTATCTTTCCAGTTTCCCATACTTCATTCCTCCTTGTACCTACTTCTTACTAAGAAAGCCAAGGGATCTTGTTTTGTTCTCCCCTTCTAATGTCTAGACTTCTCCTAAGCTCTCAGGTAAGAATAATATGTAATTATCACCACTGTGACCGGGTTACTATTTTACCATTCCCATTTACACAGAAGGAAACTGAAGAAGAAAATAACTTGAATCTAAGTCATAAGCTTCAGATCTTGTTATTTCTTATTTGTTTGGTTTGGTTTTATGACACCATGAAAGACGTACAAAACAGTACTGCACATTCTGCAAAGTGCTATATAAATATCAGCAGTTATTGTTATAAGTTTTGTAAAGTGGACCACACTCTTACCAATTCTAAGTCTCTTACCCTAACTTTAAGTAAATCGGATTGATAAGAGAATTGCACTCTGCCACTAAATGTAACACACAGAAGACTTCTGAGGGACATTCTGGCCCTTCTGCTTACAGGGTCTTTGAAGGTTGACTTGCTCGCCTCCACATCCTCTCCTCTGTGGCTGGTGTCTCGAGCTAGCTCATTCACAGGTAGTGGCCAAAACCCTAAACCTCTACTTTAAAAAGCCTCAATTCATGAACTATAGCAAGATCAGCCTTTACTCCACCCTACCCTAAACATGCTATAAACTTTAACAGAGAGAAAAGTAAAAAGGTTTCAGGTCTTCTCTTTTGTCATAATTGAGGGTCACTTGGTAAGGAGCCAGGGATGTCACCTCTAGGAAACAAAGTCTTACGTAGAAACGGAAGAGCCTGGATTGAAGTCAGAAGATCTGGATCTCAAACCAGCTTCATTGAACATTTTGAGCCTCATCTACAAAATGGAGATATCAATAGGTACCTTGCAGTGTCCCTGTGCACATTACAGGTAACAAATGTTAAAATCACCCCTTACAGAGTAGGGACGACCATTACCACCTTTTGTAAATTCATGATCTGAACTTGAATTTTTCTGCTGAATGTAGTGTTCAGCCTTTTGCACAATGAGACAGAATGACCGATGGATGCATTTTTGGGGAAACCAAGGTAATCTCACTATCAGTAATTACAGATTTCTAGTCAGCCTAAACCGTATCTTGTCTTATTAGCATAATCTAGCATTTTTGTAAACATGAACATATTCTTGTTTTCAGAAGTGTCCAAAACTGACACCTGTTTCTGAACCTTAAATCAATGACCTCAGGCATATTTGTACGGAATGTTGTCTCTTTATATCCCATTTCAAAATGGCAGGAAATTGAAAAAGGAAGGAAAACGACAATAATGAATGAGAGAACCCATCTGCTGACTGCAGCCCACTGTGACTCTCCGGATGCATCTCCCTTTAAAAGGGCATGGCAATGTCCCAGCCACCTATAAAGCCACAGGGACAGTTGGGTTATAGGGTATTCAATGGCCCTATTAGTTACTTTGTGTCATCATTGTTCAAGGATGCTGAACACTACATTGAATAGAAAAATTCAAGCTCAAATTATGAAAAACTGCTGTTATCCTCTCCAACAGAACAAACCCCGTCTGTGTCTTGTGTAACAGGAAACAGAAGCACAAACAAAGCTGTAGGTACGGGGGTTGAGAACATAGGCTTCAACATCAGAGAGACACCAGTATTAATCTTAGCTCTGCCACTAACTTGTGTTCCATCCCAGGACAAATGACTTAATCTCCCAAGGCCTTCATTTTCTACTCTGTATAATGGACATAATAAAACTTACATGGAAGTGTTGTGAAGAGGAAAAGACACACTTGCCAGCACCAGGCACAATAGCACTTCATAAATAGGAGCTTTTATCAGCAGTCACTAAATATGGGATGGTATTTCCTTCTCACTCTGAAATTTAAACACAAGCATGTGGTAATGGCTCTATAATTGAATTTTGACTCTGATTTGGATTCTATCAGAGAACATGATACACACATAACATTCCATTATTTGAGGCTGCTGAGAATCCTGAAACTGCTATTTTATAAGTGAAACTCCAGTGAACTGAAATTGCTTGATAAGATGAAGCAATCCTTCCAACGAGGAGAGCCCCTTTCTTCCTATGAAATGAAAGAAGTTAGGCATTTTAAAGTATACAGCATAGCTGCAAGATAATTTAAAAGAAGGGTAGTTGGTTCTGCTCTTTAACTTCATAGGAGCCAAAATCAAACTATCTGTTCACATTGTGCCCAATGCCCATCTTAGATAAATGATAGAGAAGCAACTGCTCGAGGCTGAATCTTTCATGAGGTGGAAGACATAAAGATGACAGGATTTGTTTTGGGCTATCAAGGTACCATTTGCTTTGACAAAGACTTGTAGGATCCCACTGTACCCCGTTATTCTACAACCGTGGCTCTTGCCTCTAGGTACGCTCAATCTGCTTGTTAAACTGTCTCGTGCAGAGTTTGCAACTCTTTCTGATGTGGGCCTTGCAAAAGTTGTGTCCTTTTTGTGACCCTCCTGTACCCCGAGGCTTTTGCACCTGCTGCAGCCCTTGGTAACTACAGAGCTTGGCTGGAAGTTCTACTTCTAGAAGCTCAGTGTGCCAGAGGCAAAGAATTTTCCTGAGGGACCTTTAGTTCCCCAACTTTTACAGCAGTGGCTCTCAAACTTTAATTTGCATAAGAATCACTTTGGGGGACTCTTTAAAAATGCAGATTCCATGGCATGCTCAACCTACTCATTCCAATTCAGTCTGGGGTGGAATTCTGGACTTTGTATTTTTTATAGGCATCCCAGCTTATTCTGATGCTGATGGTTATTCTGGAAGATACATGTGGAGAAACACCATAGTATTAAAAAAAATTTTCCTAATTTCTAAAATATGTGATCATAAAAAAAAATACAGAAAATAAATGTGGATTGGTTTACATATGTTATCATACATTAATAGCATTGCTGTGTGCTAGTGTCTTTAACTTTCTTTTCCTAATATGTTTGGGGGTGACAGAGTGACAACAACAACAAGGGCAGTAATAATAGCATGCCCTTTAAAAGAGCCTACTGCTTTTTGAGCAGTGAGTGATACAGGCATTATAGAGAGAGTAAACGCTAAGGCTTTGGAGAACTGTTGATAGTATTTACTAGTTATTGGATTCTGAGCCACTATTTCCTTATTTACAAAATGGAGATGAGGACTTAGCAGCTGTCGAGGGCCTGTCCTTGGGCCCTGGCACCACGTGTTGGGTACTCAGTGCTAGTACCCACAAGGGTAGCAGGAGCAGTTAGTTCCAAGTGGCATTGCCTCTGTACCAGACACTAGGGACTCTTCACCACCCAACTTTTCCCCAACATCCTGTGCTTGGCAGGTTTAGAAACATTGGTCCCGTGAACTTCTCCACATTATCTGAACTCACAGACACTGCCTTTAACCTGAAACACTAGATATTGGAACATAACTTCCAATATCAATGGAAGACACACCAAGTCACTGTTCATTACAGTTAAACCCCCTACCAATGAGGCAGAGCCACAAAAAGAAGAGTGTTCAATCACATCAGCAGTCAGATGAATTCCCCCTGCCATTGTGGAGATGAAGGACAGACACTCAGCAGCAGCTCGGCTCAGAACATCCCTCTTCCCTGGACACGGGGCCAAGGACACTGGCACATTCTTGCTTAGGTCCCAGCTCCTTTTCATCTCAAACTACACAGACACTGCCACCTCCATCTCTAAAAGTCCAGCTTGTTCAGATAATCTGTATTGCTTGCTAAAGTGAGAAGCGTGTGATTTAAATACTGGATCCGAAGAGGGCAAAATTAGCATTCTTTTGAAGAAGTTGAAGTGGGAGATTATGTTTCTGCTCATTAAAAACCAAACCACTTCAGTATTGGTGTAGACAACCAAAAAGAGAGAAAAAGAACCAATCTATTTTTTTAAAAAAAAGACTCCATTTGCTAGGGCTGCTATAATAAAGTACCACAAACTAAGGGGCTTAAACAACAGAAATGTATTGGCTCACAGTTCTGGAAGCTAGAAATCCAAGAGTAAGACATCAGCAGGGCTGTGCTCCCTCTGAAGGCAACAGGGAAGTATTTGTTCTAGGCCTCTCGTAATTCCTTGGCTTATGGCCACATAACTACGATCTCCATGTGGTGTTCTCCCTGTGTGTCTATGTCCGAATTTTCTCTGTCCATATGACACTAGCCTTATTGGATTAGGGGCTCACCCCTTAAGGATATGGCCTTATCGTAACTAATTACATCTAAAATGATCCTATTTCCGATAAGGTCACATTGTGCAGTAAGCAAGGGGGTAGGACCCCAACATATGAATGGGAGCCAGTGTGTGGGGGGACAGGGAGAACACAATTCAACCCATAATAGGCTCCTAAGTGTACTTTTATAAGAGTAATTGGTTAGGACCCAAAGTTGTGTGTTGTACAAGGACAAGATGACATTAGCCTAAAATTTTTCTAAAACAAATATCTGTGTGGTGACTACCATTTCCTTAGGAGTTGCTCTGGGTGAGCCCCATGAAAATGTCTTGTTTTTAAAAGGCCTATCTCCATAAATAGCTGACTGACTTGACCCGGTGAGTGGGATCATATAATATTCACCACTTAAATGGTCTTGACTTTGTGTAAGGATTGATTCCTGAATATTTTCCAGGAAGTAAAGCAATCATTTTAAAATAAGCAATGTATGGGTATTCTAATGGAACTAATGAGCCAATGAAACTATTAAAACTGCTCTAACTAAAATCATCAAAATTTGCCTCTTGAAACCATAAGGGGAAAAAAAAAATCCCTAAGTCAAGTTATTTTTCATGGAAACCAACATCTGAATCAGAAATGACTTAACGATGATTAGACCCGAAATGTAAACGGTGTTATCTGAGGTTAATGATTAGTTAGCACACTTACATGCACATACAGCAGAGTGATCACTTTTCAGTCTTACTTTGAAACTAATATTAGGTGACAGGATCATGTTTGAATCCCGTATGTTCTACTCTGAACTCCTGTTTGCATTCATTGAAAATTTCTGCAAAGCTGATTGTTAACTTCTCCATTTATTTTTCTGGAAAAAATTCAGGGTTTTTGGTGCAGACTAACAATACTTAGGATATTGTGATTAACAAGAGCAAAGCTCCTAAAACAAAGCTCGAAGGCACAAGTTTAAATTGGGTAATAGTCAAGGGTATGATTAAAACCTGGTTCATTTGCATTAATTAAACAGCCATTGAATATCATTAATTTACATTGAGAACTAACAGTGCATCTATCAATCAGAAGCAACCTGCATTAGAAGTCGAGAACTGTCTAGGTCTTGACCATGTGTTTTCTTTATATAGTGATGGGTTTGTTTCTTGTTTCCTTTGTCTTGTTTTTCTGCCCAATTATAGTTGCTTAATCTATCTATATCTGCATTTTTGTCACAAACAAAATAGGGATGTTAATTCTCAGCCATTGCCATAAAAATTAATGGACAAGTAAAGGGCTTGTAGACCTGTCATGGTCAGTGTAAACTAGAGCCTCATTCATGGTTTGGATCAAATGTGCTCTTTTCAAAATAAGTAGAGTGATAAAAGATTGTACACAAATATTATAGCAGTTTGGGTTTGTACAGTATGTAGAACAAGTCCAGGTCTCTCACCTGGAAAGCATTCATGAAGCAGAGGTCTGAGCAGCAGACCTAAGGCAGGATTTTCTTATCTTCATCTCTGGAGAACATGTCCCTCACCCTAAAGACTCATTAGGGAATGACTGGGCTGTCCACAATTTTGAGTCAGTTTCCATTTTCAAAGAGCACTAGCCGGGTGTTGTTCTTTATTCTTCCTTACCTGAATCAATGACCCAAGACCAGGATGGTCCTCTGTATTGGGAGTGCAGTCACCTCCTGGTTAGGTTCTTCCAGGAAAATCTTAATAGAGTCTGGAAAACTCCAGATGAATGTCTTACCCATGCCTGGATCTATGTATTCAATGAATATTCCATAGCTAGACAATGGATTAAAATCAAGAACTATCTAATAGAGAAAGGTTTCAAGTAAGACATTTTCTAACAGTTCTTCATTTCATCTGCTTCTCTATTCTCTGGCTGAATGTCCCAGTTCATCCTGAGTTCAGATTTTTGGTGACCGATGACCCCTTCTCCCCTCTGCTCAGCTGTATTCTGACCTGGCATCATTGCAGAGAAGCTTCACCATCTGAGTCATCGTCCCCAGCCCTTTGTTTAACCCAGGTTAAAGCTCCCTGCTTCTATCAAATTCAGAGATAGTCCCTCTAACTGGTCAATTGTCCTTTGCTGAGTATACTAGGAAACACCTTAAAATGAAATCAGTGTAGGACAATTTTAAAGAATAATGGTCAGTTTATACAGTATAATTCCCAAATCTGATTGTTAAAAATCACCACAAAACTAAGTAAAGCTTCTTTCTTTTTTCTTTTTTTTTCTTTTTTACATGGAAGGAGTAGAAATCTGTATGTGTGTGCCCGTGAATACCTGATTGCCTGTGATTCTTTGTTTCACATATTATATAACCATTGGACAAGTTGAAAGCATATCCTCTTTTATTTAAAAATTATAGATAACTACATCAATTGGGTAAAAATTTTGCTTCATAATGAATTAATATGGGGATGCAAAGAATGAAACTGACTTTTTTTGCAGTTCCTATATTGTAGGACACCTACTTTTCCAATTTAATCTAAACACACTGCTGTGAGTTTGATGTTATTATGTTCATTTTACAGAACATAAAATTGAGTCTCATAAAAGATAACTTGCCCAAGGTCACACAGCTACGAAGTGACAGAATTGGATCTGAAATCAGATTATTCTGGCACGACTGTCCTTTTTCTATTCTGCCAACATGTTTTCTCTTCCCTGTGTAGCTTCATGATAATAAAAATGCAGCCATCGTTTATTAAATGTCTACTGTATGCTTCACACACATTATTATATAATCCTGCACCACCTTGAAAAGGTACTGTCATCACCATTTTATACATGAGGAAACACAGGCTCAGAAAGCTTGGGTAACTTGACCAAGCTAAAAAGTAGCAGAGCCAGCATGCAAACTCCAATACAGTTGAGCCTCACTATTCATGGATTCTATATTTGCAAATTTATCTACTCACTAAAATTTGTTTGTAACACCAAAATGAATATTTGCAGAGCTTTTACAGTCATTTGCAGACATGTGCAGAGAGGCAAAAATTTGAGCCCCCTGATATGCATGTTCCAGCCAAGATTGAACAAGGAGGCTCCCTGCCTTCTTCTTTCAGCTCTCATACTGTTCAACATTGTTCATTTGTGATCTATTTAGTGCCACTGGTTTTGCATTTTTAAAACTCTTTTGAAGCTTTTATTTTTACTGTCCCTTGGAGAATCTAATTCTCCACTTATTCTTAAAGAATGCATTTCCATAATTCTTTATTTAGGTTCAACAACAGCAACAACAATCTCTGGATCAAGATTGGTTTTGCATTTTTGTGCTTTTGTGGTAATGTCACTGTGTCAAATAGCCAAGCGTAGGGCTGACATGCTGTCTAGTGTTCCTAAGTGCAAGAAGGCTGTGATATGCTGTATGGAGAAAACACGTGTGTTAGATAAGCTTCATTCAGGCATGAGTGGTAGTGCTCTTCTGTGAGTTCAGTGTGTGAATGAATCAAATATTTACATAGTCTTTATATATATAGTCTTTATACATGCATCGAATATATATAAAGTCTTTATATGTAGTCTTAAAGACTAAATATATTAGATGTGTGTGTGTATGTATATATGTACACACATAAAAGACTATATGGTCTTTAAATACACTCGATCTTAGCCAAAAGGCCGAGAAGCGATATATAGTCTTTAAATAGAAACACACATAAAATAAGGCTGTGTATTAATCAATTGATGAAAATGTTATGACCAGAGGCCTACAGGAACCTAAATCTGCATTTCCTCTGGGACCAATGCCTTGTTCAGGATGCACTAATTCAGTGTTTGCAGTGACCTTACAGAACACATTACCACAAATAACAAGAATCAACTATATCTGTGTTTCCAGTGTCTAAGTTCTACCCACCCTCTGACCACACCCATTCTGCAAATTCATTATGTTCTGTCTTGTGTGATGAGCCTTTGCTGTTAATTTATATTACGATTTCCCCATGAGTGACGGTTCCCTCTCCCACACCCTCTACAAAACACCAGCGCTCACCCAGCGTGACACCACACACAGCCACCCTGCATTTCTGCTGAGATGACCAATAGATTCTCACCATCATTATGAAGAAAAAAACAACAGAGCACACAGTAAAGCAAACTCATCAAATATTTACTTAAATTGATTTAGCTTAGAGCAATTTTATATACATAAATAATTTGTAGTTAGTGAGAGGCAGAGTCCGAAATGAAGATGCAGAATGTGGGGCAGAAAGAAGTCCTGGGGCAGAGATGGGCAGAGGTTGGTCCACGGGTGCCATGTTACAGTGAGATGGGAAGACCAAGTTCTGGGGTTCTGTTGCACAATAAGGTGGCCAGAGTTAACAGTACTGTATATTCCAAAATAGCTAGAAGAAAGGATTTTCAGTGTTCTTGCCACAAAGAAATATAAGTGTTTGAGGTGATAGATACATGCTCATTACCCTGATTTGATCATTACAATGTACACACTTATCAAACCATCACACTGTACCCCATAAATAAACATTTTTAAGAAGAAGTGCTGGGGGCTCTTTTCTAAGCATCTCCATCCAGATTTTAAGTTCACACTTGGGTTTGGAGAAACAAAGACATTGTCCACAATGGTCTCCTCTCACTGCATGGCCATTTCGTATCTGCCCCATGAACCTTCTGGAATTCAGCCCTTTCTCTGAAGGAGATCATTTCTCTTCTGCAAATTTATCTGCTGAGAAAGACAAGAAATAAATCAGCAAGGATGATAACTTCAACATCGCCAAGGGTGCTGAAGAAATAGGAAGCCTACAGGATTGTACCATCCCTGACTCCTAGACCCAATTATTTTAATAGAGTCCTGTTAAAACACTGGCTTGTCTCCAGCCTGGGTGGCAAAAGGGAGGATACAATGGATGGGAAGTCCGAAGACCTGGGCTCCAGCCTGGCTTTAGAACACAGTGATTGGTCCCAGCAAGTCACTGTCCCTCTCAGAATTAAAACTCCCTCATTGTAAAAATGGACTTATCTGCCTGTCTACCTTCAAAGATTGCAGTAATTAGAGGAATTACTAATGACTCCCTGTGTAGCGGATTTTGTAGTTAACAAAGCATTACTCACATACATTATCTCATTTGATGCTCACATCCACATTGCCAGTTAAGTATAATTATAATTATTACCATTTTGTAAGAAAATCCTTCCAAACAGAAAGGTACCCCGTAAATCCTTGTACTGTAAGAAGAAATCAGCAGTTTTGAAGGCAACAGAAAGAAGAGTGTTATTAATACCATGTGTAATCTTTAATTTCTATGAAGGAAAAAGAATTTTTAAAAGAATTAATACCAAATATGCTATTGTCTCTTTTAAATGAAATGGATCATTGCACAGGTACCAAGCCAAGAAAGCGAGTAGGTCTGAAGCACAGGTCACACTCTGGTCTCTAGGAGATTTGCCCTGGAGCCAGGATTTATTCTAAACTGCACAAAGTTACCATATCGTCCAGTGGGGGCCTAGGTTACTGAGTTAACCTAGGTTACTGGGTCGAGAAAGAATTATAACTGTAACAGCCAATAGATGCATATAAACTTTATGTTCCTCACCCTGTCATGTAATCTTTTTCTCTTACTTTAGTCTGTTTAGGCTAGGTGATGGAGCAGTAACAAGCAGGCCCAAGATCTTGGTGGCTTATCAGAGCAAAAGTTCATTTATCACTCAGGCCACATGTCTACCCCATGTTGGCTTTTGCTCAGCTCTGTATCTCTCACTGCAGAACTGAGACTGATGGTGTTGCCACCGTCTTGAACGTTGCCAAACACCAAGGTAGGAAAACAAACCCTGAAAGCTCCGGGATGTCTCATACCGGCAAATAGAGGCACTGGGCTGGAATTGACATACATCCCTTCACTCCCAATTCCTCAGTAGCCCAACCAAAGGAGCCAGGAAACACAATCCAATAACATGCCCACAAGTGAGCAGAATCAGAAATATTTCACAGGTAGCACATAGCAGATGTGAAAGAGTCGTAGGAGTTTTTTTCTGACTAGAAGCTTGTTCAGTGTTCCATCGGACAAGGTTGTCGAAACAGCAAAATTTTCAATTAATGCCAACTTAAGCTGCATTAATAGAAAAAGAGAATCTAGAACCAAAGAGGAGACAGTTCTGTTCCTAATGCAAGTGCCTGCTGCACTTACATTTATAGTGTAAACCTTTCGGGACTGACTTTCCTTCTAGAGAGTGCGGCATTATCAGTTCTGTCTTGCACAAGTGAAGTGCTGTGAAAAAATGATGAGGTCACTTATGCTTTTGTGACATTGGAAATGTTATTTATATCTTTTTCAGCCTTAACAGAAATAAGCATGTGTGTTATTTTTCATTAAATATGTTGAGAAATATTAAACCTTACAAAGAAGAAAATGTTTTCTTCATTGTAGGGACCTCATCTGAAAAACAACTATTTCTAGAGAGGATTGCCTTTACATGAGATTTTTTGTGTGTGTCTTTAGCTAAAATGACAGACATTTTCAGAATAAGGCAGGAGGACTGTGATACACAGCCTTGGCATCTGAATAGGGTAGACTGCTTCCCAGGAGGTGAAAATATCCAAAGGTAAAACATTTCAGAAAATGAAGACGCTTGTATTTTCACCACACATGTACATGGAAGCCTAAAGAATATTCTCCACTTATGGAAAGACTGATGGCCTGAAGCCATCCCATCCTCCAGTGGAATTTGTAAAAGACCCTCTCCAATGTACATATATTCCGTTTGTTTTTTTTAAAAAAAAAGTCTAGACAGATGAGTTTTAAAGTGGGATTTTTCAAAATGCTGTTAACAAGTGTGGGAGGAGTAACCAGGCAGATATAAATGCTGGCCAAGGGGATTACTTATACATAATGTGCTGAAAATGAGAAGCGTTTCAGGAACTGTTTCCCTGCTGTATTATTGGAATGCTAAAGTCTAAATATGGTAATGTGGAACACTATCAGATCTGGTGGGAACCAGAATATACTTTATTTTACAATCCTACAGGGGAAAAATATTTTGGCAGTTGGATGAGAATCTGGGAGAATGGAGATTCTTGCTGACATCCGTCAGAATTACACTCGTGAAATAATATTCATCCCAAACACAAATGTGTTTGATATATTGTTATTTAACGTGCATTTGATTATTCCTTTCGTTAAGTTTTCCTAATTGTTTCTAAGTATTATTTGCCTTTGGTGGAATAATCTTGTTCTTTTATGGTCTCGGAAAGGCAGGACGGGGAATAATTCTATCAGGTGTAAGCTGGTTCTGTGAGTGATTATTTTCCAACATACACACAAAACCTTGGAAGGCCTGGTTATCAAAGGCTATTTTATATAGGAATAGCGTGAGAATATTTATTGGTATTTGTTTCAATTTTGGCATCCAATCCTTAATATTTTAATTTCCATTTTGCAGTTGCTATAGTAAGCATAATAAGCACTTGAAACATGGAGCTTGAATAGGAAAGAAACTACAGAAGCCAAGGAGCATTTTAATTACAAACTCCACTTCAGCAAAATTGCCAGCAAGACAAGCATGGCTGTGCAAGTATTTAGGTTAGAGTAGGGTGGGGCATGAAAAACATGTGTGGTTGGATAATCTTCCCCCTGCTCAATAACACAGCATTAGTAGGGCAGCCTCATTGACTTCCAAACCACAAGACCCTGCACAACCTTCCAACCCCAACTCCACTGCCATGTGGAAAGCAGAGATAAGAAGAATGCTGGGGTAATCCAGGTTACAAGACATGAATGAAAAAGACGACAGTAACTCATAGACAGAACAGCATGACTCTTCATCCCAAGTCCCATTACAGAGAAGGCTTCAAGACTAGATGGCATCTGTTTGAGAATGCATGTGATATTCCACGATCTTTGGCATGAAGTGGAAGATGCCCAAGTCACCATCGCTGGGAAATGAATGGAAAACCAAAGGTAGCATGATGGCATGAAAAGAGTGTGTAGAGTTGGGCAGATTTAGGTTTTTGGGTTGATTCTACCGTTGAGTAGTTAGATGACCTTGGGCAGGTTGTTTAACTTCTTTGAGCCTCTGTCTTCTCACCAGTAAAATCGTAATTTTTTTCTCCTAGTATCACTGGGAGAATTAAATGAGTTACCATATGTAAAGCCTAGAAGCACCTTCCCTCCCTTATCCAGAGAAAAGAAATCCTGGAACCTCTCTTCTCATTTTATGTGTAAGGAAGCTAGTGCCCAGAAATCCCCAGGTCCTCCTCCAGGTCACATGACTGGGGTGGCATTGGTTGGATTCCCTGTGCCCAGGAGAGGGCTTTCCCATGACCTCCACCCTTCCCTACACACAGCAATGGGGGAAGAGCAGATCTAGCTGGGACAATCTGAGGACGCTGCCCACTATGGGTGTTAGGACTGTGGACCTGCTCACTGGCCATGAACGGTCCCATCCTTGATTCCTGTGATGTGTGCCAGGGAGACTCTCTCCTCACACCCCAGCATTCCACAAGTGATACCTGGATGATCAAGCCATGAGCCATTTCTTATTGTCTAGTCTGAGAGAGAGATCCCCTGAAAACAGTGGAAAACTTGTTGGTCCCAGTAACTGGGCATCCCTGGGCTAGCTACTTAAATTCTCTGGGCCTAAGTGATCATTGGAAAGAGAATTACAAATAATGTACCAAAAGATGTCCAGCATAGAACCTAGCAAATAAATGCATAGCAGATAATAAATGATAGTTATTAATTTTTGAGGTATTACGATTATTGGAGATGACAGTAAGAATAGTTAATTAACAGTTATGCATGTACTTTGTGTCTGACATTGTAATAAGCATCTTTCGTTTAAATGCTCACAACAATGCCATGAGGAAAGCATTATTTCCTCATTGTTCAGATGAGGAATCAGAGACTAGAAAGGACCAGGCTTGAGGGAGGGGAGATGTGAAGGTTCTTCTGAACATTTCCTGGCACATGAGGTACCACAGAGGTATTTTAAAAAGAATGTATAGGCCGGGCGCAGTGGCTCACGCCTGTAATCCTAGCACTCTGGGAGCCCGAGGCGGGTGGATTGCTCGAGGTCAAGAGTTCAAGACCAGCCTCAGCAAGAGCAAGACCCTGTCTCTACTAAAAAAAAAAAAAAAAAAAAATAGAAAGAAATTATCTGGCCAACTAAAATATATATATAGAAAAAATTAGCCAGGCATGGTGGTGCATGCCTGTAGTGCCAGCTACTCAGGAGGCTGAGGCAGTAGGATCACTTAAGCCCAGGAATTTGAAGTTGCTATGAGCTAGGCTGACGCCACGGCTCTCACTCTAGCCCAGGCAACAGAGCGAGACTCTGTCTCAAAAAAAAAAAAAAAAAAAAAGAATGTATAGAAGCCTAGCTGTGTCTGCATAGCTATGTTGTGAAGATCATGGCTGAACTGATCGCTGCTATGCCCCCTAGAACCTGGCACAAGGTTTAATGCATGCTAAATGATCAGTAAATCTTCATTAATTTGTTGAATGAGTGAATGATGAACATTGCTTTGTTCACATCATTTCATTGACCCAACAGACACAATTCCATGGACCCCCCAAGCCGATGGTGATCAGTCATAAGGGCTGTTTGTAGAGACAGCTCACCACCATGGAGCCAGGGAGAATCCAACCATGAAGAGAGAGGAAATATTACTGAGCAGAAAATTAAAAACTCTCATCTTGGCTGTTGGCCTTGGCATTGCTTCTGAAGAAGCAAGTTCAGAAACATTTAGCAGTCCATGTCATTGCCTCTCATAAAGCCCAAGAATAAGGAAGGCATCAGGACCAAATTTATTTTCTGATTAATTTTCTATAGAAAGATTTTTACCCACCAACAAGATACAAAGGGCAACTTAAAAGGCATGAGGTTATTAAAAATTAATGCTAAATGCTGTTATCAGAGGGTTTGCTTATTTTACTGTTATTAAAAATGCACACAGATTGGGTGAAACATTTTCAGCCTGAAAGAGATCTCTGAAAATGGTTTTGTTATCATTAAAGCGCAAGCTAAGTGGAGTGACAGAAAATGATCTTTTCCTATGATCAGTTTTTCCTTATCTTGGGGTCAGAAAAATAAATGTCAAAGGAAATAGTACATTTCATTTAATACAGCAAAATAGAAATGAAGTGATCTGGCTATTCACATGAAAAAAAAAAATCTGGTTTTGACTATATGTGTAAATGACCCTTCGTTTTCATAAAATTTAAAAAAGCTTTCAGAATCTTTTGTCCTGATCTAAAAAACTGTATAAGAAAAATCCCAAAGGGCCAATGGCAACTCTGTGTGTCTATTGTAAACTAACAAGAGCTGGCCATGTTGAGAGAGCAAGACAGGAGAAATGTTAGCTGTGGCAAATAGAGAATCATTTAAAACAACGCCAAAAAATGTATTTTCTGAGAAAGCAAAGATCTCTGTTGCAGACATATTTCTTTACCAAGATGTTGCAATGGCTTGTTTAAAATCTGTTTCTCATGGACTGACTGACTAACCCATTCATTCCTAAAAATACTCCTTTCATAAGACCATGTTTAGCTTAGTTCCCACTTTCAATTTAAACAGGAACTAATAGTACTCCAAGCTATTTGCTTTCTTTCAGTTCAACCAACTTTTTAAGGAAAGTAGCAAGAGAGAAATATTCTGCAATGCTATGGCACGGGACACGAACCAGGGCTGTCATGGGCTTTTGCCACCCCGCTCACTGGCATGGACAGGAGGGTTAACAACAGACCCTGCTTGGAGACAGTGGCTGCTTTAGATCTTTATACAATTTTTTAAAATAGAGGAAATCTACATTTTTGCCAAAGAAATTGTTCTCCTTCAGGAGAGTTTTTCTTGGGGGGAGGGGGTGTTTGTTTGGGATTCTGTTTTGTTTTGTTGGTAAAGGAATGCTTTGTTCAGTACTTTTTCTAGAAATCAGTACAGCTAAATCTGTAACTTTCCTATTTTACATATTTGGTAATTACATAGCAAATGTGAAAATCTTATGATTTCAGTTCAACTACAATATATTTTTTTTTAATTCTGTAATTGCCCATAAATTTGCATTAACGATCACCTGCTCCAGAAACCTCGGAAACAGGAGGCTGGAAGAACATCGTGCATTTTTATGTGTCTCGGGTACCTGACTCTGGGCCAAGGTGGAAGCTTTGGAGAAATAGAAAGGGCTCCAATGACTGGCTGATTGTTACAATTTTTGGCCAAAAGAGTAGTTAGGTCAAGTGCTTGTATGTGTAACCAGGAGATTTAATTATGGTCAATGTAAATAACACATTTTAAATCCTGCAAGAATTCACAATAGCTCAGATTTTATGACTTTTTGGGGGGGGGCAGGGGGCGGTGAGACCAGGAAATATGGAAATGACTTGCATGGGAGGTCAGGCTGGCTTAATTTGTATTGCCTTTCAAAGCCCTGTGAGATATAAATATGCACCCCAATTTAACCAATTGCAGTCATCTTAAAAACTTGTAGGGCAACAAAAGTGTGAGAAATTGAATTACATTTATAAGTGCTAGAGGAACTGCCTCTATAAAGGAATTTATTCTGGATGGAGAGACTTATGTAAAGCTCAGCACTAATGGAGACCTAGGAAAAAACAAACAGACCTAGGAGGTGCTAAAAGACTGGGAACCATTAATCTTATTGTCAGTCAGAGACTCATTTTGTAAAGCAAATAGTCAACTCCTAATTTATCTCCTCTGTATGCTCAACCTCTTATGTACAGTAGTGCCCCTTATCTGTGGTTTCACTTTTCTTGGTGTCGGTTACCCGCAGCCAACTACAGTCCAAAAATATTAAATGGAAAATTCCAGAAATAATGCATAAGTTTTAAATTGCCCACTGTTCTAAGTATTGTGATAAAATCTCACATAAGAACTGCACTTGATCAGGAGCATGACCCACATAAATGTAGTCACATTTCATTCCCCCGACAACCCTGTGAGGCAGATGCAACATTAATTTTACAAATTATGGGGAAACTGAGGTTCAGAGAGGTGATTCAAAGCCAAATAATAAATGATAAAGCCAGTATTAAACCTTAGCCTGAAAACCATGCCATTTATTCTTCTGAAGCTTCTGTGGGAAAAGGGTAAAGACATACAGTGAACCCAGAAACATTCCATGGTTACTGGTGTAACTAGGCATATTTTTATTGTATCTGTTGTATTAATATTAGAGTACTAATTGGCACAAAATTCTCATAGAATTAGACACCAGACTACCTGGTGACCACTGGAAGATGTTGCTTTTCTACATACAATGCTGGAGCTAAAAATTACTTTCTGTCACTGAAAATACGTTGTTGTTGGACAGGAGGAGGCTTCTTCCTGCTTGCTTGTGTGTGTGTGCATTTTCTCTGCGGTACCAGTGACAGGCCTTTAACATGACCCAAGTATTTAAACAAGCAAATAAAAATTTTGTCATTCTGAGATGTCAAAGAAGTTAGATCTCTTTGAAGAACTTCTTGGCCTCTGAAAGCTTGTCTCATGAACCATGGAATCCAAACTCTGGCATTGACCTATTAGCTCATTTGTTCAAATGTTTCAGGAAGTTTCTTTGCCTCCTAGGAAATTAACAGGCCATCAACTAGAGGCACTAGAAATATGGATTTTGTGGACAAAATCTCTATGGTTTCAAAGGCAACGTGCGCTGCAACAGAGATAAATCTTGAGAATGTTGTACTAAGTGAAATGAGCAAGTCAGAAAAATATAAATACTTTTCTACTTACATGAGGTATCTAAAGTAGTCAGACTCCTAGAAACAGACGGTAGAATAGTGGCTGCCAGGAGCTGGGGGAAGGGGGAAACAGAGTTGTTTAATGGACGTAATGTTCCAGTCATGCAAGATGGAAAGTTCTAGAGATCTGCTGTGCAACAATGTGCATATAGTTAACAGTGCTGTATGGTACACTTAAAATTGTTAAGAGAGTAAATTTATGTTATGTGTTTTCTACCACAAAAAAAGTTTTTTAAAAAAGGGCGGCATGATAAAAGCCACTTTAACTGGGGTGAGATAGCTGGGGATACATCTGAGAACAATGCTGAACTGGAGATCAAAGAGTGAGCTATAAAGCACTGAACGCTGGTGGTTCTGATTTTTCGAGACCATTTTGAACGCTCAAATCAGGCAGAATGAGCCAATGGAGGAGTTTTCTAACAATCTCTGTGAGTGTCTCTTGCAGTTCTGTAGGACATTTCAGAATTCTGTGAGCATCCTCCAAAAATGCAAAATACTGCTCAGTTTGTTGCTCAATGCCTACCATCCTCATTGAGCTGCCTTACTGTACTGAGGCTGACTGATCCACAAGGCTCTGCAGTACTTCTAGGAGAACCTTGAAAAGCAATTATTTCCTTGAGCCCCAGGGGAAGATACAGATGAGAAACATTAATTTCTATTTGTGAGAAACTCTGATTAGCATATGTGGGAGAGTACCTGTGGATATTTCCTGATGATTCTCCATCCTAAGCTAAAAAATGTTCTGGGACACAAAGACTCAGAAACTTAGATTTGCATATTCGAGCTCCCTGAAAGATTTTATGTAGCGTCCTACTTCCTAATGACTTTTTGAAAATCCACACTGGTCCTTCAACTCTTTGGCTAAAATGGAACCCTTGGGAGTGATTGGTGAGAGTGGTACCCAGCCATAGTAAAACATGGAGGACCATCCAACTAATCAGAGAACTAAGATGTTCATAAGATCAGAGATTCACCAAGAATATTGAAGCTAGAAGACCTGTTTGAGGTCACTTTGTCCAATGTCTTTATGAAACAGATGAGGAAACTGAGACCCTGAAAGCTCACCTTATCCCGTATTAATAACAACTGAAGAAGGGAATAATTTTTGCCAAAGTGTTTATGTTAGCTCCACGGTGATAACCCCTGGTTGCTTCTTATTAAACTATTAGTCTGGCTTAAGATTGTTTTTGGTTCCTGTTTATGGGAGAGTTTAATAATTGCTATCTAAAGTAATAAGAGATATAATAATGTTTATCTTTTTATTTCCTCTGAGGAGCTTGGAATGTGCTTCACCATTAATTAAAGAATCCTCCGAGTCCCTCTATTAGATAAATATTATTAACCCCATTTATAAAGAAAATGAAATTCCAAGCAATTAGTTGACTGAGCGGCGCCATACCCTGAGTTAATGGTCACAGAAGATGTTCTATAAACCTACAAGGAACTTTGTGATTTCCACTCCAAGTATTTTAGTCTTTGGACTAAAATAAACTCAAAAGTTGGTATTGAGCTATCCCTTTGTACAAGGAAAGTGTTAAGAGCTAGGGGACTAAGTATTAGGGCCAGGGGGCTTCCAGGTGTATAAGACAGTACCTGTTCTCAGAAGGCACGTGAGAAACAGCTGGTAGCAGCATGAAGGCAACTGCATAAAATGCTAAAATACAAGCATATAGTAATAATAAGATATAATTCTATTATAAAAGAAGTGCTATGGAGGATGAAGGAAGTAAGAACAAAAATCAAGGTGGGGAGATCAGAAAACAGCCCAAAGATGAAAGTGACTTTGAGCTGGTTATTCAAACATGGAATATACACCCGTGGTCAGATTTGAGGCATTCTTCTGTGCATTTATTCCTGCAATAAATGTTTCCTGAGCACATCTAAACTCTGAGGTAGAGAAAGTGAGGCAGAGAAGATGAGAATAGAGATAGGGCTCCTCCTACACCCTTGCTTTCCCCTAGGATATGCAGAGGAAAGCAAAAAGCCTTTTTCCCCCCTGAAATTTTGTGTATGCCTCAGGCATGTGAATGACCAGTGAAGGATGAGCTTGACAAGAAGGTTGGAAGCACCTTGTGCACAAGCCTTTGAAGTCAAGGGCTTAAGTCATGTTGCTCCAAGAGAAATGTTCAAGAGTTTAAAAGGACAGGAAACCAGATCTAAGAAGAAGTTGGCAGTTGACTTTGTTGCTGAGCGTCTGGTGACGGGTGAGTGCTTGCTCCATTATTAGTAGAGGAGGAGGAAGGGCAAACAAGTGAGTTGAGGTGGAAAACGACCACAGAATGGGATTAAAATGGAACTTGGTAGAACACAGAACACTAGAAAAAAGAATCCAGTGAATGAAGCAACATTTTTTAAGTGCTTATCCTTTCCTCCCCTCCTTCCTTCCCCTCTGCCTTCCTCCCTTCCTGACTTCCCCTCTTCTTCCTTCTCCTTTCCTCTTTTCTCCCTTCCCTCCTTCCTCCCTTCCTTTCCACCTTTCCTCCCTCCTTACCCTGTTCCTTTCTTTCTTCCCTTCTTCTCCCTTCCTTCCTCCTTCCCTCTCTCCCTCCTTCCTTCCTTCCTTCTTTCCTCCCTTCCTCCCTCTCTTCCTTCCATGCTTCCCACCAGTAAATATTCACTGTGTGCCTTCTTTATGCCAGCTACAGCTATGGAACAGGCAGATCATAAACAACAAATAAACAAATAAATAATTAGTATACTAAACCGTGGTAAGGTCTCTTCACCAGTGATATGGTGGTGACTGGGTGGCTGATTGGATTAGGTAGTTAGCAAAGAACTCTCTGAAAAGATGCCAGTTAAGTATACAGTAATGATGAGGAGCCAGCCATTTGAACAAGGAGAGGAAGAGCATTTGCCCTACACAGAGGCCCCATCTGGTGCAAAGACCCTAAAGTAGGAACAAGCTGGAAGTGTTTCAGTAACAGAATGAAGACTGGTGAAGTGGAAATAGAGTAGAAAAAGGATAGCGTGAGTGAAACAAAGCTAGAGGGACTCAATCATGCAGGCCTGAGAGTCAGAGTTACAATGGGAAGCCATTGGAGAGTTTCGAGCAGCAGTGTGAGCATGATCTGATTTACATTTCTAAAATATCACTCTGGATGTGGCAGAATATTGAAGAGCAAAAATGAAAACAAGGAGCAGAGAGGAGATGCTATTGCAGTGCTCCAGGCAAAAGATCAGGTTGGCTCGAACTGAGGAGGTGATTGTAGCAATGAAGAGAAGTGAACAGATTCAAGTTAGTTCTTGGAGGAGGGCTTAATAGAACTGGCAGATGGATTTGCTGGGAAGGCCGAGGAGAACATCTAGATAGACAAAGGTGCCATTTCTGAAATGGGGGAAGACTGAAGGAGGAGCTTGGGGGTAGAAATAAAGTTTTTTTTTTTTTTGGCCATTCATGCTAGCATTGAGACGTCCATTTATAAATGTTAGCTGAGTCACTGGATGGACAGCTCTGTAGTTCTAGGGGAGACCACAAGTAGAAGTCTAGAGTTCAGAATCATTGGCATAAAGACTGCATGCAAGGTCACAGGTCTGGATAGCTCACCCAGGGAAGTGTGTAGCTAGAAAAGAGAGTGAGTCAAGGACAGAGCTCTCTTGTATGCCACATTCTGAATTTGGTTAGAGCAGGGAGAACAACCAAGGTAGACAGCACAAGAGACCAAAGGCTGAGGACATGCCAGGATACCCCGTCACCATCATCTCACTAGCAGGAAGAGCAAAGTGGAGTTTCACCGTAGGGACTAAGGGTTCCCCCATTAGAGGACATGTTGGCTGCTACAGAATTAATGTGGACATTCCACAGGGTAAGTCCCCAAATTTGACAATTCTAAGAAGTTTTTTGATAAAGGCAATTCGATAATGTAGTGGATTCTGAAGCCACATTTTAGGGAATTTTGGTAATCCTCACCTTGTGAGAAAGTAGAGGCAAAGGCTATATACACAGAAGGTTCCTCCCATTTGGGGAGAATACTTGGCAGGTCAAGGTGATCCCCAGTTGAGAAGAGATGGTGCGAGAAAGGAATAGGCTAAAAAATGCTTGTGGAGCTCAAAACAGGAGATAGAGAGGATGTCAGTGTAAATAAAACTGAGGATAACAGAGAAACCTGGATTCCTGAGAAGATGGGAGGGGGGTTGTTGAGCAGGTTTGGGAGGCAGAACACAACTAAAAAGGTGGGAAAATGCCTTTTCCACAGATCATTCATTATGCTATGTTATATAGCCTGTGTTTGGTTAAAATAAAGATTGTTTTCACACATTTTACTGCTCTTAAGTTAATAACGTGAATACAAACTCTAAGCGTTTATCACACACCAGATTTTACTAGCTCACGAAGTGAGTGGAAGATCTGGGAATGGATTTCAGAATAACTTCATGCTTAGATTCTTCTCTGCCCATTTTCTCGTTTAGAAGCCCTTCTTGGTTTAATTGTTGCCAGTTGGCAATTGATTAAGCAAACTGATAACAGTTGGATTTGATGACAGAACAGCAGCATGAAAAGTATCATGTTGGAATCTAACCTGGGGGCGGGGGGTAGGAGGGAGAGACACTGGAAAACCCACAGTGTATCATTGTCACTAGCAAAGGGGAAATCATTTACTCCCCACCCCCACACACTGTTAAACAATTTGTACTTGAGCAACCGTTTCTGTGTCCACTTGAATAGGACACTGTCATTGTTAAGAATAATCAAGTCAAGGAAACATTTAGAGTACCCCATATAGATCACTCTTGGAATTATTTTAATTGAATTGGAGAAATGAAAGAAATAGAAGATTTTTAAAAAACATTTTAAAAGACAAATTCTCATTTTAGATATTGTTTGAGGTCAAACATCCCAGGTATAGAAAATAAGTGCTTCAGAGCACTCTTTGCATTAGGGTCACTATCGATGAAGTCATTAAATGTGAATTATGAATTCATTCTTGTGAAAGGATAGTTTCCTGGGAATTTTAGCCTCACATTAAGAAGGTAGTAAAGACTAAAGTTAAGTGCTTCCTTGCTACTGAAAGCCAGTTGCTCGGGAATTCTATACAATATCTAGAAGCAAAAAACGAAACATCTCGGGTACTAAAGTGAGATTATTTGGCTCTCAGTCCCACTCAGCTTCCCTCTCGGAAGATCAGCAGCTATTCATCTTTCAAATGTCATTTGTGGGGAGATGTGTTGTGTGAAGGGGCCTCCTGGGAACACTGGACCCAGTTTTCTTTAGGACGTGATGCTCACATGCTTAAAGTCAAACAACACTGAACGGAAAATCAATCTCAAAGGCTGAGAGTTAAGCTGAAAGCTTAAAGTGGACTCTAGGTATTTGAGGATGTGCGTAGAAAGGGACTGACTAGGGCCAGCTAATAGCAGAGAGGAGTATTTTTATAAACTGCAATAAGGTGGACCCCATGGGGTCATGAATTACAAAAGGCACCCCTTTCTTGCAACCCTGAAGGGTACAGGACTCAGCTAGCAGAGAACAAGTGGGATGTCACCTGTCCTCACCTTAGCATGGTACATAAACGGCACAGTCACAGACAGCTGCCGGGGACCCGACTGTGAGCTCCTCCGTGGAGAGAAGAATGCTGTCTCCTCAGAATCAAGGACATCCTAGGTGCTCACTTTTCTGATCTGAAATGACACCATTTGCAAAATTTGACACCCTCTAGGCACATATCCATGATCAGACGCAGATTTTTACCTGAGAGGGCCTCCTTGTCTCCTTCAGAAGAAACTAAATGGCTTCAAGCTACAAAGCAAAAAGGAGACCAAGAGTGGCCATGGATTAATTCATTCATTCAAAAAATAATGACTGAGTATCTGGTGTTTGCCAGAAACTGCTGTAGAAGTTAGAGAAACAACAATAACAAAAGCAAATCCCTATCTTCATGGAGCATATATTCCAGTGTTAGGAGACAGAAATTAAACTAAATTAAATTAATGAACAACATAGGTAGTATTTAAGATAGTGACAAATACCCTGCCAGAGAAAGAGCAGTGAAAGGGTGACGGTGCTGGAGTAAAGCCATGAGGCCAGTGTTGCTGGTGCCATGTGAGCAAGAGGGAGAGCAGGAGGAGAAGGGAGTGGAGAGGAAGCAAGGAAGATCAGGTAGGTTCTTTCAGGCACCTGCAGAAACTTGGTTATCTTCAAGGGGAGCCCCTGAGAGTGTATTGTGCAGAGGAAGAATGTGACTGGATTGATACCACAATCTCACCCTTGAGCTGAGAGTCCACATAGCTGGGAAATGGCAGAAGGAACAATGATGGTACATGTTATGTACTGCATGTCTGTGTCCTTCCACAGTTCATGTTTAAACCCTCACCCCGGGAGGGATTGTATCAGAAGGAGGTCGGGTCTGTGGGAGGCAGTTAGGTTTAGCTGAGGTCTTGGGGGTAGAGCCCCTATGATGGGATTAGTGTCCTTATAAGAAGATAAAGAGACTAGAACTCATTCTCTTGTCATGTGGGGATACAAAGAAAGGCAGCCGCCTTCAAGCCAGGAAGAAGACCCTCATTAGACATGGGACTAGCCAGCACCTTGATCTCAGCCTTCCCAGCCTCTAGAACCATGAGAAATGAACGTTTGTTGTTTAAGCCATAGTCTATGGTATTCTGTTATAGCAGCCTGCACTGACTATGGCAGTGTGCTTCTCCAAACTGCTTGGTGGCTTTCTGGATTCTGGGAGTTCTCATGAGAGGAGTGCATGGTTTTCTACCATGCCTATTTGGTCTTAGGGGAGTCCTACCTCCATGAGACGGAGGAATGTGATGGGTCTCATCTTAACATTTGTGATTTAGACAATAAAATGTAATCTAGGTGAATCTTCAAATGCCAGACATCTGTGAGCAGAAAAATGGTAAATCACGTCATTGTCACAGTACAGAGATGGTGACTCCTTTTATGTAGGCAGCAGGTTCTGCATTTTTTGTGCATGCCTTGAATTAGCCATCAACGAAGGACAGAGACTGGCTATACCCAGGCACCAAAGCAAAAAAAGGAGGGAGTTAGATGGCCTTGTTTCCACTCTATCTGTACTAACTTCCAAACAGTAAAAGCATGGCCAGGCAACGTGAAGCAAACCCTTCTCAGGTTCCTTTCTCTGTGTAAGATGATTTTAGCTTTATCTCTTCTCCTAAATGTTAATGAGTGATTTGAAATGTTGATTACAAATTCTAGACAACCCAGATGTAACTTCTTTTTTAATCTGAGTTGTTTATTGGGAAAAAAATTAAATGCCCTACAAGATAATAACCTGTTTTGAAATCAACATATTGTTTCTTAGAAAAAGCATATTCACAAATACCATGGTTTCTAAGACAGTCCTTCTCTACATCTGAATGTATAGATCGGAGAGCTTGGTTAATGATGTCATCAGATAAAACAGACTTTTACACAAGACATAATTTCTTGACCCCACAGTCTTTGCCTCCTGAATTTCAAGAAGAATTAAGACAATTCATTTCCAAAAGCCTTAATGTGATACACATTGAAACTGGCTCCAGTGTTTCGGGATTATAGTAGGTTGGATTCTTTCACAAAAGTAGTGATTAGTCAAGACCAGAATTAATAAAATCTGGAAGGTGTTAATGACAAGTAATCATTTTATGGGGCTGTGATTCATGTAATACAATTTCATTTGAAACAAGGAGAAAGAATTCTGAAAGAGTCGTTGGAAGATTTAATGGCAATATTTTATACAGTCTGTTGGATCTGTAATATATAAGTTTCTAAGAAACTACATAAAATCCAATTGGTCCATGTCACATACCTTTATTTAACCTTGGAAGGAGTCATAATCCAGGCTAAATTTAGAAAAAAAAAAAAGTATTGCATTCCAGAATGCCTATGCACACTTCAAATACATGAATTTTAATTGTTAGAGAATTATTTATCCAGTGGAATTGATGTCCATACACAATTGACAGTGCCATGACTATTAATGATGGAATGACATCTTTGGAAAACCCAGCTTTCATCTCTTCCAGGGCTCCTTTATCTTATATTTCCATATTAATTTATGTGGTTAGCACCTTTATGCTAAATTGAAAGCAAATCACATGTAAAAGGAGATTAGAATGACTAATACTAATTTTTATAAAAAGCCACCCTGTTTTTCAGTTTCAACATGCCTTACGTCTACAAATCTAACTGCCACAAATTTTTAAAATTATGCATGTCCTTGGGGAAAGCTAAGGACTGGCAGTGAATTGGAACAAGACTGAGATGATGTCTTTTGTGTACTGTTACACTTCAAAATCATTGCTTCCAGAAAAAAATCACAGAGGCTTTTAATATTCATAAAGACTAGAAACAGGTGTTTGAACAGAACTTCAGCCACCTTTGACAGGAGCACAATGGGTTTGTCTGAAAGGGTCTTCATTTTCCCTGTCACTCACTGGCAGGACTCAGAACATCAAAACAGCTATACTCCTGAGCTTTCACTTACCTGTTTCAAAGTATTACACTTGACATTTCTAATTTTTTCCCCAATCATTAAACTCTGTCCTCCCCCTTTTAAAACTGCACAATTTTGTTAGCAAATCAAAGCAGGCAGAAGAATACATTAGTGCTCATTCCTTATGGACCCTGGGCTGACCTCACTGCTTTTTATGTCTACCAGTAGACCACACAAACTATTTTTGGTTCGTCATTTATCCTGCGCAGACAGATAGCTGTTTATCCACCTCAGAAAAACACCATTTAGCCAGATAGGGGAAAGTAACAAAATCTGTCTTAGATCCAAAGGTTGTGCCATGTAGGCTGGACAGGATCCTTCATCTTTCTGTGCCTCAGTTTCCTTCTCACTTCTCAGACAGGTCAAGCTGCCCTCATGCCAGGGGCAAAGACGAAGAATACAGATCCCCACTCTGTACTATGCCAATGCAGAATATTCGAGAAATGGCATTTGATCATTTTAGGGGCCAGCACATAGCTCCAAATGCTAAATTATGTCCACATTATTTAGATAAGAAGCGGCTTTGAGAAACAATAGGAAGATAATTGTCACTGGTTGGCTCCTATGTGACTTCTGGTGAGACATCAGACATGTCTGAGCCTCAGTTTCTTCATCTGTTAAATTAAGGATTTGGACACTATCTCAAGGTTTCCATCCAAAACAAAATGTCTATTACATAATAGATCTATAATTTGCCCAAATCTGCAAGGAGAGGAAATAAAGAATGAAATAATAAAATGTAAAGTTACCTATAGTCACCTGAAAAGTTCCTTAAACATTTCCCTTGTCTTTCCTTTATTGAAAGGGCAAAATAACAAGTGGTTTTACTTTTAAAAAAAGTAAGCATAAGGTTCAGTCAGGGAAGTCACATCAATGTATATGAGGGACAGGTACGAGGAGAATAAGAGGTAAAGCACAGAAAGGCAGAATTTGTGTGGGCAACGTGGGAAGTACTACAGTTAATCAAGGATCAGTAATTAGGATCATATTGTGAGGGTGGAAAACTTACTAGGTGTTCACAGCAGGTGGAGAAAGATTTCTCACACAGAAATAAGGATATATAAAAGTAAAAAAGTTTATTTTATTTTTTTAGAAGGAGAGAGATTGAGAGAGAGAGAGAAGGGGAAAAAAGGGAGAAAGAGAGAGAGAGGAGAGATGTCATGGCACCAAGAGAAAGAGAAGGGAGGGACGTGCACAGAGGCCAAGAGACCTGCCATTTTTATGGGGATGAAGAGGAAGAAATAATAGTGATTATTGTTAGTTGATAACAGAAGCATCTGTGGAGTAATTAGCAGGAGGCAGCTGCAAGATGTCAGGTTGTCCGTCTGTCCCGTTTTTCTGTTCCTGGAGACTTGGTGTTCTCTGGAATGTGGTCAAGTTGGTCTACTGAGGCAGGCTTATTGCTGGGGGTGTGATCTTGTGGCGAGTTCACCCTTGAGATATGGTTTGGGGCAGGAACTGGGGCCTGAAGTTTATACAGTCCCCCAACCCCCTATCTGTGTCTGTTCAGGATCTCTTCAAGGCTGTAAAAAGCAAATTCTAAAAGGCAGTTTTTAAAAGTGTATAGTCTAGCAAGTATAAAAGAAAAATTTACATTTCTTCTCTGTCTGCTTGGCTCTTTTCAGATGTTGTGATAACAGAGCCCTGCAGGGTACATGATTATCGAGGGGGTAGGGGAGAGAGAGAGAGAAAGCTCATATGATTGATCTTAGCCCTTACTGAGAAACTATGAGTTAGATAATTTTTCTTTTATTGATATTTTTTATTCATTTCACTAGCAAGGTCATCCTTTCACATATCTGGAGGAGTCTTGCTGGTCATTTTTAAAAATTTATTTATTTTAAATCTTATTGTGTATATTTAAGGTATACAATGTAATATTATAAGATACATACATATAGTAAACTGGTTACTATAGTAGAACAAATTAACATATCCATCATCTCACATGGTTAACCATTTTCACTCCCTGAGGCATGTGCAGCTATAGCCTATTCATTTAGCAAATACTCAGAATATAATACACTATTATTAACTGTAGTTCTTATGTTATACATTAGTTCTTTCAACTTGTTCATCCTGCATATTCGCTGCTTTGCATCCTTTGACGTACATCTTCCAATTTCCTTCTTTCCACCATGCAGCACCCCAAATCTGATAACCACTGTTTCATTCTCTATCTCTATATATCTGACCTTTCCTGGGGGAAGATTCCACATATAAATGAGATAATAAAATATTTTTCTTTAAAGTCAGTCCATGTTGTGGCAAACGGCAAAATCTCCTTTTTAATGCTGAATAATATCCCATTGTGTGTGTGTATATGCATGTATGTGTATGTGTATACGTGTGTGTGTGTGTGTATATGTATTTATTTTTGCTTTTGTAGCCTAAGATTTGGTGTGCTATCCCAGAAATCATTGACCAATGTCGAGGAGATTTTCCCCTATGCTTTCTTCTAGGAGTTTTACAGTTTCAAGTCTTATGTTTAGGTCTTTTACCCATTTTGAGTTGACTTTTGTGTGTGGTGTAAGATAAGGGTCCAATTTCATCCTTTTGCACATGGAAATCCCATTTTCCCAGCACCATTTATTGAAGATACTGTCCTTTTCCCATTGTGTCTTTTTGGTGTCCTTGTCAAAAATTGGTTGACTATGTATATTTAGATTTATTAATATTTCTGGGCTCTTTATTGTGTTCCATTGGTCTAAGTGTCTGCTTTTATGCCAGTACCATACTACTTTTGATCACTACAGCTCTGTAATATAATTTTGAATCAAGAAGTGTTATGCCTCCAATTTTGGTGTGTTTTTTGTTTGTTTGTTTTTTCTTTCTCAGACTCGTTTTGGTTATTCAGGATCTTTTGTGGTTCCATACGAATTTTAGAATTGTTTTTGTCTATTTTTGTGAAGAATGCCATCAGGATTTTGATAGAGATTACATTGAATTTACATATTGATTTAGTATAGGTATTTTAATAATATTAATTCTTCTGATCCATGAGCATGGAATATCTTTCCATTTGTTTGTGTCCTCTTCAAATTCTTTCATCAATGTTTTATAGTTTTTAGTGCACAGGTCTTTCACCTCCTTGGTGAAATGTATTCCTAAGGGTTTTTCTTTATGCTATCATAAATGGGATTGTTTTCTTAATTTCTTTTTTAGCTAGGTCATTATTTATGTATAGAAATGCCATGGATTTTTGTATGTTGATCTTATCTTACAACTTTACTGGGCTCAGTTTTTAGATCTAATTGTTTTTGGTGAAGTTTTTGGATGTTATACGTATAAGATCATGTCATCTGCAAATAGAGATAGTTTTATTTCTTCCTTTCTGATTTGAATACCTTTTATTTCTTTTTCTTACCTAATTGCTCTTGATAACACTTCCAGTACTGTGGTAAATACATTTTGAGTTGACTTTTGAGTTGACTCTTGAGTAGCTAGAGTGGGCATTTTGGCCCTGTACCAGATCTTAGAAGAAAAGCTTTCAGTTTCTTCCCTTTGACTATGATATTATCTGTGACTTTTCCATATATGGTTTTTACTATGTTGAGGAGCTTTCCTACTATACCTAAACTGTTAAGAGTTTTTATCAAGGAAAGATGTTGAACTTTGTCAAATGCCTTTTCTGCATCAATTGATATGATCATGTGGTTTTTGTCTTTCAGTCTGTTAATGTGATGTGTCACATTGATTGATTTGCATATGTTAAGCCAGCCTTGCATGACTGGAATAAGTCTTACTAGATTATGATGTATAATCTTTTTGATATATTGTTGAATTCAATTTGCTGACATTTTAATGAGGATTTTTGTATGAATGTTCATCAGAGATATTGGCCTGTAGTTTTCTTTTCTTTTCTTTTCTTCAGACAGGGACTATATTGCCCAGGCTGGAATACAGTGCTATTCACAGGAGTGATCACAGCACACGGCAGCCTTGAACTTCCGGGCTCAAGTGATCCTCCCACCTCAGCCTCCCGAGTAGCCGGAACTACAGGCATGTGCCATTGCACCTGGCTTTGTAGTTTTCTTGTTGAGTCTTTGTCTGGCCTAGGCTACCAAGGTGGTGCTAGCCTCACAAAATGTGTTAGGAAGTATTTCCTCCACGTGTATTTCTGAAAAAAATGTGGGAAGTATAATTAATCATGGAATTATTAGGATCATATTTATAGAAGCCTTGAAAGGTACAGTTTTAAAAGCCATTGGTAATGAAATTTGCATTTTCCCTCAAAAAAAATTTCAGTCAGCTCCCTATTCAATTTGCCAGTGACACTGATTTCTGTCCTCACCTCCTGTTCTGACAGCCATGTCTGCAAGTGGATGGATGCTTCCAAATTTGGTCGAATGATTTGGAGAGATTTTCAAGGTACTTAAGAAATTTACTTTGCCTGACATTTGACTTGACATTTGAATTGGAGATGAGGTGCTATAAAAATTTAAAGTAACCAGTATTATAGAACCTCATGTCCCTATTTTACTAGATGTCTTTTTCCCTGTATGACATGGTCAATGAAAAAAAAAACTTCATATTTTATCATTCTTATTATGCATTTAAAATCCACTTTAAATATCACCCAAAAATCTGAATGCCAAAAGTGTGAAGCGGCTTCTCAAATAATACACAAAGTGACCTTCAGATAGGACCCTCTAGTCACCAGAACAATTTCCATACAGCTGCTGATATGCCCGTGAGCATTTCAGGCTTAAAAAGGGAGAGAGAGAGAGAGATAGGTTTATAAATTATTTTGACTCAAAACCCCCAAAGTAGAAACATGCTCACACACATCGCCAGCCTGTTACTTAGACACTAGCACCTCAGGACAGAGGGATATTGAAGTAGTATTGAATCCACTTTCCTCAGCTACCACCTGTGAATTATGGCTGGCAGCAGGAGTTTTATGATACTATTGTAAAAGTAATGTACCTCTTAAATGGCAATTTACTAAGTTGCTGATGAAATGCATTGCAAATATGTTAGTTTCAGGGTGGTTAGGAAAATTAACCACTGCATATTTTCCATATTGTCATATATGCCAGCATGGAGAAAATCAGGGGCAGCTTTCTTGGAAAGCTGTTTAAATGTAACATATGGCCAGTTAGTCACTTGGTTAGAACATGAGGTTGATGAGGCCAAAGCTTTAGGGAAATCACCTGAGGCTGTTCTTTTTAAAGCAGGTCTTACCAACAGTATCCCAAAACCCTACAAAATTTTCTCTTAGCCTCAAATTTTCATTTGGCTTCCTATCTAATTTTCCACCCTATCAATTTGATCCTCATACCCTGCTCCTCCGCCTGGCCTGATAACAAGAATGTAACAAGCATCGTTAGATTTCAGATTACATTTTGAAGGGATCCCCTGTAAATCCCAAGCCACTAAAACAATCATACAAAAGACAGACTCAAAGGGATAGATGAGTGAATGTAAGACTGGAAACTGGTGTTTCATTAAGTTTGTACTGGCTTATCCTGGACAAAGATCTGTGCTTATTTACATGACCTCTAAGATATCTTTTACACTAACAGATATGTGTATACAATAGTACATATTAAAAAGCTGTTCAGATTCATTAGTTCATCTGACCCTTACAAAACCCCTCTGAAGAGAGGAGGATGCTATTCTCCAAATTTTATGGATGAAAAACAAAAGACGATGGAAATTAGGTGATTTGCTCAAAGTCACCCAGCTAGTGAGTGACGGGGTTAGAACTTGAACTCCCCACTCCATGCCTATCTTGGAAACCAGACTTTGACCAGAATACGTGTATACCGAAGCCCAGACCTGAATGAGCTGACCTAAAACATACAGCAGCAGTGTAAATGATCTACAGAACACTTAAAACAGAATAAGATTTGAAAAACGCAATGGCCAAATGAATGATTCCATCTTTCCAAACATCGTTACAGCGAGGATGGAAAATAAGTTGCAACTTGTATGTCAAGGATGCTGAGGATGTGTCCCCACTTAGTAGAAAAGAGCACAGTGATCAATTAGCAACGTCTGCCATGGGCACGGGAAATGGCTAGTGGTAGCACACATACTTGCTCTTCCTATACTAAAAAATCTTTCACTTTATAAAACATATTGGGTTTTGTGATGAGAAGTAACATAGATCAATAAGTGGAGACATCTTTGTTAAGCATTAATAAATGCTAAGCACTATATTAGGCACTGTGAAGGAACACCAAGGAGTTTAAGAGAAAGTCTTTGCCTATATAATTTATAATCCGATCTGAAAATAAATTAAATGTGCAGCACTTTAGATTTTAATCTTTTAATATTGATTATAAACACTATGCAGGTTCATAAAGGGGCAAATCACACAGTAAAGGGAGTCCATCTTTGTGAAATGCAGAACAATCTTAGGAAAGGAATACCAAGGGATGGAATATAGTTGTGGGAAAGGCTTTAATAGAATTCCTATATAGTTTGAGTGCTGGAATTTCTTACAGTTATTTCATACCATGTGGAAATATTTTACAATAGCCAATTAGAGCCCAAAAGGGTTGAATATTTTGAATCCCTCCTGAACTCGCTTATCTAAAAATATGCTCGCATGCATGTCATCTGCCATTATCTTAATTCTGCAATTGTTGTAATTTTAGTTATAATTAAGATGGACAAGAAGTAAATAATAAAAAGCCCCAAAATATCCTTTGCTCCCAATAGAAGTAGAAAAAATAAAGCTGCCTACTAAACTACCAGTTTCCTAAAGGAGATTTTATTACAACTCCCCTGTAAGAGAAATGATGGGAAGGTTTGGATTTCTTTCAAAATAAACTGAGAATGAGCAAGTTGAACTAGGGGGATAGTGAGGGGTTGTAGATGACACAAGACTGGCCATGAGTTGGTAATTGAGGAGGCTGGGTGATGGGTATGTGGGAATTCATTATACCATTTTCTCAATTTTTGTATATATTTGAAATATTACAGTAAAAATGTTTTTAAAAAGCCCTCTCGGCCAGGCGCAGTGGCTCACGCCTGTAATCCTAGCACTGTAGGAGCTGAGGCAGAAGGATCACTTGAACTCAGGAGTTTGAGCCCAGCCTAAGGAAAAGCGAGACCCATCTCTACAAAAAACAGAAAGATTAGCCGGGCATGGTGGTGCATGCCTGTAGTCCCAGCTACTCGGAAAGCTGAGGCAGGAGGATCGCTGGAGCCCAGGAGTTTGAGGTTGAGATTCAAGTTAGCTATGATGACACCACTGTACTCTAGCCAGAGCGACAAAGTGAGACTCTGTCTCAAAAAAAAAAAAAAAAGCCCTTTTAAAGGTGAAAGAACAATTTCATACTGCCATAGAATGAAAAAGAGAAAATATTCAAAGCTGTGGTAAATAAATGGGAGAGGGGCAATTGCCTGACCAAGAAGTATAGAACTTGTTCAAATTAGAATGGAAAGAAAAATCAGAGCTAAGGGTTGCTACCTTTTTTTTCCCCACCACCAACTGTCTCATGGGTGTAAATTTATCATTGATTTGGTGTAGCAGGCTCTTTGGATGCTATAATTTCTCATCTGTTTCCTGCTGCAAAATCCATCGTCTACGCCTGTATCCAGGTTTACATCACAGCTGTGAAACATTAATCTCATGAACACATTCTTCCATCGCCGGCCTGGCTGACGCATGCTGTCTAGTTAGTTCCCCAACAGGCTTCTGGCTCCGCTCCTCATGCTCTCCTGGCACCACTAACAACTGTGGAACTCCTGTCGTGCTCCAGAGAGGCTGCTGTGATGCTCCTTGGGTGGCCTTCAATGTCCATTCTTACTTCCTCTCACTTCGCTGAACCTAAGACGGATTTGTCACCCAGGTGTCTGGAACCAAGGCTCTCCTGGGACTTTGTCACATTAAACCTTGGACTTGAAACAAGACAGTCCACCATGTTACTTTTTTGTGAATGTGTCCTTTATATGTTCTCTGCAGACCCCTGTGTGCTGGCTGCTAAATAATGTATCAATTATGATGTTGAATAGTAAGATTGCTCTGCAATTAGCTTATGCATGAAAGCCTAACTTCTTGGTTCTGGTTATGTCTGTTTTTCTTAGGCTAGACTTCATAGTTACTGTCATTAAACAATAAAAGGAGATTTTATCATGTGCCCCCTGCTGGATAAACCTCAGCTAAATTAACAGGAAGCTACGTATGTCAGATAACTGAGATTTCAATATTGAAATTGAAGATAAAATAAGATATGATATACGTGATGGAGATTTTCTTTTTGCTACTCTCCCCCATACCCACCACCACCCCCAAAAAAATCTTGTCTCTTAGTGTGTGTTGTCCTTAGTATTAATCATGGGGATAGCTTATATGTTTATAAGATGAATGACTGCATTTAAAGAAATCAAAAAAGACAGACTTTCTTTTTCCCAGGAACAGATTATAGGGCTGTGAGTGCAAAAGTCGTAAATGACAGGACAAGGTAAATGGACAGTGATGAAGGTGAAAAAAGCAATTAAATTTGATAGAAACGAGACTCCAGGATATGATATGCTCTTTGGTAACCCCAAGATTGCCGTTCCCGTTGAAAGATGTTTAGGGTTTTCCAGGGAGGATGGCTGGGAAAGGGGCAACCAGAATAAAAAGGAAAAAAGAAGCAGAGTTTTCTGAAGGAAAAGCTTTGATCAAGTTTACACGGTGTGGGGAATGACAAGAGGCCACCAAGCCCAAAGGAATTCAGCAATTCCTTCTGCCTAAGTGCGGCAAATCTCCATTCTGTGAGTCTGCAGAGGTATGTAGAGAGTATAGGTAGGAAATGACACATTATACCTGTACTCAGTGTATATACAACATATAATCTCTTCAACACTTACAGGAAATCACTCCCTGATGCTCACTAAATGAGGAGGGTTACAGGAGATAAGAGGGTGGTCTGTGTTCCCAAGATAGCCACTGGGGAAAAAAGGATGTTATTTAAAATGATTGTAAGTGATTATCTTCCTAAATTGTACCTTGTGCCCCAGTCTCTGGTTGATTCTCTACAACTTAGGTAGTCAGAGGCAATCCCAACATAGACAACTGCCCTGTAATGAAACTGCATTTATCTCAAGGGCTTTTTTTTTTTATTTAATAAGAAAAGAGTTTCATGAGTAGAAACAAAACAATGGCGATGTCAAAACAATACTCTGTGCACCCATAAGTTGAGAAAACAGAATAAAGAAAGCATTTTTGCTTTTTAGGGTGTAGAAGTCTTGGTGAGCTTTCCTGTTCTCAAAATGAATCTGTATTCTTGGTACAAACTGCTGAGTGGGTGTATTTTAGATCATAGAAAACTTCTCTTATGTGTCTAGAGAGTCATGGGAGTCTTATTACATGCTGTTAGTCATTTCCCCAGTCCAACCTTCCCTACAAAAGAAATCCAAGATTATATCGGGGCCTCTGATGATCGCAAAATGATATCTTACTCTTTAAGTGCCGCATTTGATCAACATACGTCGTTAATCTCTCCTTCCTGTTTGGTGGCAGTAAATGATGGAACACTTTATCAGTTCATTTTTCAAATTAGATTGATGTATGTACATTCCTTGAATTTTAAAGGTCATTAATTTTCACATTAGTGCCTTAGGTTGGTAGCACACAGATTGATGTATTGATGATTTAGTCTTTCATTGATTCTATATCATCTTTAGCACCATGAGTCATGGGTAGTGTTTCCTTCCCAACCATGACACCACAAGTGAAAATGCATTAATATTTACAAAGAAATAAAGAACTTACCTCTTGTCCCTTCTAGAGCTTCTTAATGTCCTTGGATGAAAATGATTAGAAAATGTATTTAGTCATGTACTTCAAGTGTCTTTGCCATGTATCAGCCTTTCTTCCTGAGCTGTGGGTAATATCTGTAGCATTTAACAATTTTAGCCTATGACCTTCCATTTACATTGATGCTTCAAAGTAATTAAGGACTTCCTGAAGTTATTTTCAAAATACTTCATTGAAAAAATGAGTTTCCCTAGTCATCTGGATTGAGATTTATTGCCTACATCTTTGATGTATCATCCCATGTTGAATTATTCAGTGTGGGTCAAAGTAACATCAAACCTCTTACAAATGTGATATTCCAAAGATATCCCAGCATTTTAATTTATCTCCATCCACAGAATAGACCACACACCTTGTCTGTGCCACAGACTTAATGTAATGATAACAATAAAATAATAAAAGTTTAATCATCAGAAATAGTTAATTGATGCCACTGACCACTTTAGAATTATGAGAAATAGCTAAAAACAACCAAACAAAAAAAAAAAAAAACACTATGCTATCCTAAACCAGTGAATATTGTACCAAAAGAAAAAAAATGTAATTTGAATCTTTTTTTAAAAAAATCTTTTTTTGGCTAAGAATGTACAAAATCCTTAGCTCAAATTTTAAAATGAAATAGAGTGTTGTCAAATGTGTAATACAATATGCATCAATTCCAAACACTGCTCATTCGTAATTTTCAGAGAAATATTAGCTAAGTCATTTTTAACCCCTCTGCAGTCTCCTCATTGGAAAATAAGGTTACCCTGAGTCATTGTAAAAGCTCCTTATGCTTTCTCTAAGTTTTTATATATAAATATTAGGAAATTATTTAGAACATCTGGAAAGCATTTGAAACAAAGAAGTGTTATCAAAGGAGGCAACATAAATTTTAATCGATATTGGAGAAGCACAAAAGATTCCTATGCCATTTGAAAACCCAGTGCTGTGCAGAATATGGTAGTAAATTTTACCAATTCAAGTCAGAAATTATTTTGTTAGTAGTTGTTGAAAGCCCAGCCATGTCCAGACTGAAAAATAGGGAAGCAATTGGTCCTTCTGGTGCAAAACTAAGGCTGGCAAGAAGCTTACAATGTGGTGGGGGAAAGACTCATAATCAAAGAATGTTATAATAGTTAAAGTTCATTTCTGTGGTCAAACCAGGACATAACAAATTTTTCACCTTAAAAAAAAAAGACAACTTTTTGTTCATTAAAAATAGTAGCCTCTTTTATAGTACTGTTAAGATTATAAGCCATTTTAAATCCCATTTTGGAGGTAGACCCCTAAATAAATGACATGCAATCAAGTCCAAATGTACCACTGTAGAAACAGAGCCAGTGAGATGGCAGAGAAAAAGCCATGTGTGGAGGGACCTGGGCTTCTTGAAAGTTTTAGCATCCCTGTGTGGTTTCCTGTCCTCTCTCTAAGTTGTCTCTCCTTTCCTCCTCTCTTTTCCTATCTGAGGGACTTGATCCTTAGCCTCCTGCTCTTTTCCTTATATAGTTACCTGCTCTGGGAACTCATCAATCCTCATAACTTCAGCACCAGCCGGAGCAAGGACAGCGGTAGAGCAGAGAGGTCAGGAGTGTCAGGACAGAAGCCTCATTAGCCAGGAGGGCTCCAGAGACTCTGCAGAGCTAGGCAGGAAACTGGCTGAGACCTGGGCTGCAGAGAGTATTGAAAAGAAGAAATGAATGGCCCAGATCAGAGAGGAGACCAACTCCTGAGGCCAGTTGCTCAAAGCGAGGGAGGAAGGTGCTTGCCCCGAGAGCCTGACTACTTCAAGGGTGGCAGCACTCACTCAAACCTCTTGGGAATTTTCTGGAAATGCAGAGTCTCAGGTCCCATCCCAGGCCTCCTGAATCAGAACTTGCTACTGATCCGTATAGGCACGTGAAAGTTTGAGAAGCACTGACCAAAACCAAAGTGGGGAAATAGTGAAAGCAATAATTTAGGAAGAAACATCCTGCCACAGAAACCAGGAAAAGACCAGCAGCAGGGAGACCAGGCCAGGCAGGTTTGCCTATGTTCTGCTGATTTTGTCCCTGTACTCCTGTTAGTGTCATTTTAACATACAGAGTGGCCCATCTGCTCCTTTCCTCCCATCTCCATCATCGCCATCCTTCCAGGTCCAGCTAAGGCTCTACGTTCTCCAGGACATCTTTCCTAGCTACATAAACTCAAATCAGCAGCACTCTGGCATCCTGTAGCCCTTAGAGGCTATTCTGCATGATTTAACCTCCAGGGGCTTAAAATAGAGACTTGTGGATTAGGAAGAGACATGGCAGGGCTGTGCGGTCCTAATTCCCATCTCCTCTTTAAATCTTTCTGCACACAGGGACCTTGATGACTCACCATCCAATCCATTACAGGTGGCAAGAGCTGTGACTCTTAAGAAAGAAAGTTCTTCCTTATATTGAACTGAATTTCTTTTTTCCTTTGTGTCAATCACATACTAAAAAGCACCAGGATAGCACAGCGATCTGCCTTTCATCTGTTTCCCTTTCATAGATTCTGTTGAGTCTGCAAGTTAAAAGTGTTTCAGGCTTTCTTTTCTGATCTGAAAGAACTCGAGCATTCTCTTTGCTAGAAAAGCTCATTTAAACAGTGTTCCTTTTGACTTACGGCTACTGTGAGAGTTCAGGTAGACCCTAACTGGTGTGTTCTCTTTTTAGCCCAAATGCGGGTAGATTAATTTATGATTTCACAGCTCTAATATCACACTGGACTACAGAGAGTTTAGGACAAGAATATCAAGGGTAGCCTGAATGACAAAAATCCACACATAATGTAGGAGATTGCACACATGCAAAAGGCACTTTAGAGACAAAATTTTCCTGGCCAAAAGTACACAGAACCAGGTGCTGACTGTGTCCCAATCAATGTTATTTATGTGTGCAAATAACAGCAAATCTGTCGATCCAGAGCAGGCTCAGGGTAGCTCATGGGTAGCTCAGATCTCAGATGAAATAAGAGTCTCCGGGGTACCCGTTAATTTGGCAGAACTTGTCCATACCCCATGCAGGGACAAAGGCACCATGGTCAAGAACTCACCCTGGTCACAGCAACCCTGTCAACCCTCTTTTAGAAATAATTAGAGCTTGACTCTCACAAACATTCCTATTAGACAACCCTCAAATTCCCTCATAGCCCAACAACTCCAAGGAATAGACCGAAGTGCATCACTAGATCTGCAAGCCAAGAAACACTCAGACCCTTGAATACAGTGACTAACCAAGGCAAGGTCCCCTGTGATGCCAGCCCACTAGTTCCTCCTTGTAGACACTGTCCCCTCTCAGCTTCCTACGGAGGTCTCACGTTCCACCTACAGTTTCCAAACCACAAAAGAAGATACCAGAACCCAATCTAATTAGCTCTCATTAATTGAGTGGCACAAACAATGCACACACATTATCTCATTATTTCATTTCATTGCTACAACCACCCTGGCAAGAGAGACTATTATCCCCATTTTCCATACTGAGAAACTATGACAAAAACAGGGCATGACAGCCTAAATAGAGACACACAACAGAGAGTGGTAAAATGTGACTTAAACCCATCTGTGCATAGAACCACTGCACTCCCTCCCTTAGCATTAAATACAAATGTAAAATAAAAAGTAAACATTGTGTAAGACAGAGAATCCCAAGATATTCAAGTTATGGTAAAGAATGTGAAAGTTAATACTTTTTAGAAAGGTACAGATATGATAGAACTTCTGTAAAACAGGGAAAGATTTAAAATCTTACCCACCAGGATTAACATAAGAGATCATATACATAGCCAAAACTGTTTTTAGAATATTTTGTTGACAGGTAGGTATAATACTTGGTAAATAGTTATTTTCTAGAACATGTCTTTTACTCAGCAAGTAATGATTGATGCATGTGGCGTCCCAGAGGATTGACTGCATTCATCTGACCACTGAACAACCCACCAGGGTAGACAAACAATTGGTTGGAATCAGAAACTATTGGCACTGATTTCTTGGGCTTTATTAAAAATGTGCTCTTTGGGCCTAGCTATAAGTTTCACTCGTCAGATGGAATAAATTTCGGTGAAGCATACGAATTCAAAGTTGAATTGCCAAGTGCTACTTTAAATAATATGTTCTATGCCAAAAGAAGACTTTATTTGGGTTTTGATCAATTAAGAAGTACATCAATAATTGCAATTTTAACTATGATGTCACTTTTTCTGTTGAGTATCTTCCATTGTTCCCTCAAAGGTTTGGGTAATATTTATCTTGCCTCTTTATCTATATTAACCTTGTTAGTATTGAAGTTATCTTCATCTGTTCAGGAAACATCTATAGACTGACTGTCTTTTGCCAAAGATTGCAAAGGATTGGGAGCACAACATTGAACCAGCCAGTTCACTGCTTTCAACTGCAGTAATAATTTCACTAAAGTAAACAAGAAAATAGAGACAGAGTGACATGAAGATCAATTATTTCGGAGGCTCCACAATGTCATGAAAGACTTAGGCTCTTCCCATCATTCTCCCCTGGCGTCCTGAGGCCAGTTTCCCTCATGGCTGCAAAATGACTGCTGCTGCTCGAGGCATCACACCAAGATGTAACTAGGGCTGGGCTGGAAATCTTTTCCAGAAGCCACTAGCAAATATCCCTCATATCTCATTGCCCTGTCCCTAAAACAATAGCAGCAAGGAGAATGATATTTCCAGGATGAGCTTAGACTAATTAGAATTTACCTAAGCTGGGGCAGACTTCGTTAGTGAAACAAATCAGTGGAACAAATCATTTTCAAAATGAAAATGGAGGCATGGGTTTGAGTGAAATTAACCAGAGAGTTAATATGCAGAAGGCCTAGGCCTATGCCCTGGAGGAACTAATACTTAAGAGGTGAGCACACTAATAATTAATGACTAATGAACAAACAAAGACTGACTGAAGCAGCAAGACTGGTAGGAGGAGACAGAGAAGGAGAGCCCCAGCCTGACACACAGAATAATTTGAAGGACAAGTCATTAGCATCCAGTGTGACAGGGAGGACAGACATTGGCAATCAATTGGTCATTGGCACTTTAGTGACAGCATTCAGGCAAATGTGAATTGAGACATTATTGGGAGGGAATAAGACATGGATCTAAGCCATTCCTTTCCAGGAGCTTCCCTGAAAATAGGGCATAAGAGGTAGGTTTTCAAGTTATTTTAAAAAATTTTTAAGTTATTTGCACAGGTTCAAATGCTGAAGGCAAGCAGAGTAGCTGAAGGGACAGGGTCCCCTAGAGAGAGAGGAAGTGGGATCTATAATCAGCTGACGCAAAGAGGTCTTGGAAGGCATGTTGATGGCTTCCATTTTCTCTGTGAAATACACAGCAAATTCATCAGCTGAAATATTTCTGTACAGGGCTGAGCATATGGTATTTGCTCAACAGATATTTGTTTTATTTAATGATTGGTGGAAGGATATGAGATTTGGATTAGCAAGGAGCACAGGGGGGCTGGAGGCAGGAGTGAGTGTGGCATATTCACAGGCACCACTGAGTAGAGAGGTGGGGTCTACACTGACACCTGGGTCCCAGTCAAGGTTCTGACTTGTCTAGTTCATCCTGGGCACAGGGAGTTTAAAAAGTGCCCAGGTGATTCTCATTGTAGTCAAGGATAAATCACTGGTGTAAAGGTAAATTTGAAAGATGCTCAGAGTAAGGAAAGGCTACTCTTTTATGGACCAACAGAGGTGGTCTCGGGAAAGAATTGCCTCTAATGATATAAAATAGAATTTAATAGCAGTTTCTCTCTTTTATCATTTCCCCCAAATTATTCAATTCTGTGCATGTAAGACAGAGAGAGATAAAGGTAAATAATGACAAAACAATTGAGAGTAATAACAAAACATCTTGTAACATACCAAACACTGAGAGTTAAAAATGCCCCCATCTCCCTCCCTGGCTGTCTGGCCATCGAAAGAAGACGTGAAAAGGAAATGGAAATAGCTTTCATGGAGTGCCAGTTTCATGGCAAGCACTGGATTTGGTTGTTTCATATGTTGTCTCGTTTAAACTTCTCAACACCCCGTTTTACAGATTTCTAAACTAAGACTCAGAAAGTAGCCTCGTTTGTAAATGAGAGGAAGGGTGGTGTCCTGGAGTTTCAGAAGAGTTGTGAAGCCCAGGGTTAGGGGCACTCACTTAGTCTCTCAGTAGATAAATCTTCAGTAGATAAAAGTCCGAGGAAGTAATCAGAGGATGGTAATATGACTTCCATTTGCAGATGTAAATATTTAAAATAACACACATTTATTTAACATCTGCCACACAGTTCACCCTCTGTGAACTTCGACATTTCATTACTCTAAAATGACCTTTGCCCTTTAGCATAACACTGATTTATTAAAAGGAACAGAAACTCAGAAGAGTTGTGTGAAGATGATGGAGAAGGTTTTTATACCCCTGTGCTTCTGCTTTCAATCAATTTTTCTCTTCCATCCCAGTAACATAGTTATCCAAACCAGACAAAAGCAGAGAAAATGGCTCTTTCCTCTCATTTTTGCTACAATGTCAAAATAATAAATAGGTTAATCATGACAGTCATTTTGACTTGGGACATCTTAGACACACACTGCCCTTTGGGAGTGCAGAAGCATCATTCCAGGTTGCTGTTGAAGAACTCAGGCTCTTAGCTGGAAAAGAATTCCTGGGACTTTTCCCTTTTCCCTTTATCTGTGTGGAGTCAGTGTTCTAGGAAGTACTGAACCTTGTCTGAGAAGAAACCCTGCAAGACAGCTCTGAAATATACAGCTTGGGCAGCAAGCTTTTAAACATGCATCAGGCAATCTACAGTAAGCTTTTATTCTAATAAAAGACACAGATGGAAGAGAAAGAGTCACGGCCATTGACCTTGATGCCACCCAAGAACTGTGTCATTGGGGTGGAATGTGTGTGTCACTGTCATTTGAAATCGAGTCTGCAGCTGCCGCCCCTGTTGTCTCCCATGGCAGCCTGCCCACCGTCTTAGGACCTCCATCGGTAGTCACCGCTGTCTGGTGGGCAGAAGACCGGGCAGTGTCCTAGAGTTTTGTCCCTGATCTCCCACATACCTTGGTCCGAGCTTCTTTGATAAAGGGATATAAACTTCTCCCTCTCTACCACTCATTGAGGTGACAAAGGATCTAACATGTTAGGCAAAACCAAGGCTTTTATTGCATTCTGTATTTGGCTAACTTATTTCATAATGGGTTAAAAGTGAGACAATTGGGAGCAGTTAGATTTCCATTACTGAGGTATTCATTTATTGGATCTCTTTAGCCTATGTGCAGCCCTGTGCTAAGGAATAAATGAATGAAGATATGACAAGGTCATAAGTGTTCTTTACATCCAGTTAAGATCCTGAAGTTGGAAGTGGCTCTTTCCCCTCTCTGTTGAACCTCAGCCTGTGCATTTGCTATGCACACAAACATCTGGAGCCCTCTCATCCTTTCTTTCAGCATATGTATAGAGAGAGGTTTTTATTGTTTTTCTTTATTATTTTATTTTTTAAGCCAACATCGAGAATATGCTATTAGAACATGTTTCTTTCTCCATTGGTTCATACTACATGGGTTTACAAATGCAGATATAAAAGGTAAATGTAAGCTTCATCATATATTTATTGTTGAAAACATCCATCTGCTGCGTTAGTTGCTGTTCTGGGCACTTAGAACAATAAAAGATAAATAATTTTTAGCACCTAGCCTCAAAGAGCTCAAAGTCTAATGGGAAAGATAGGTTGAAAAAAGATCATTATGCCACTATATATAAAAGGCAGGCAGAGGCACAATGGAGGCGTTATGAGAGCCAAGAGGAAGGAACTCTTGGACTCCAATATCCATAGTAAAATTTAAAAAGTGGTGTTTGAAATTTATCCAATATTTGTCAACACATGTTCCCTGAGGAAGATCATAATGTGACACACACGAGAAAAGGAAACCCCAGTGGTCAGATAACTAGTGTATGATACGAAAAAGGGAGGAGGGTGAAAGCGAGAAGAGAGAAACAGAAAGCAAGAAGTCTACGAGGTAAGGGAAGTGGGTAACACTGGCTGAGAAGGAAAAGTGAGGGGCAGAGAATGATTGTACTAAATAATGTGGGAGCAAATTACAAGAAAAGGCTGTCAGAACGTATCGGAGGTTGCTTAATTTGCTCCATGTATGATTTTGTAAATTAGATGTGTATAAGTGTATGCCACCTACAAATGATTTGTATTATCAATTTGTTTTGTTGGCATTATTCCCAAGAATGCTGAAGAACATATCAGCAGAGCTGGAAGGAAAGTTTCCGGGGAATGGTCATTCCCTTTCCATCAGAAATCTACCCTAGAGCCCAACTGTCTCTCTAAACCAGGTCATGGATGTCCAGGCGCTCGCTGGAGTGTCTAACCTGTCATTCTTTTCCCTTGAAACTCGCCCTCTGATTCTCCTGTGGTCCCCCTTGTCATCAGGCTTTTCCCTGTCTGCCTCCTCATCCTTTCTCACTGTGGTTCCCTCTTGTCTGATATTCCACCTTCCACTCTTCCCCACCGCCTCCTGCCACTCTGTCTTTTCTACATGGCTAACGCCTAGTAATCCACTCAGACTTCAAAAACCCAGCCCCAGTGAGTTATCTCTGCTCCCCTTTCTCCCTCCCCAGGCTGATTTAAATGCTCTTTCTTCGAGGTTCCATTGCACTGGGCACATGTTTTCTGTTTAGCCCTCATCACACTGAACGACGATCGCTAGTATTGGAATTCTGCCTTTCCAGGAGTCCGGCGGCTACTACAGGGCTCTGTACAGCACAGGGACTCAGTACGTGTTGGCTGAGCAAATGAATGAGTAAAGAAAACGAAAGTGCATTTTTAACGGTCAATGGAGTCAAGAATTGGGAGTCTTTAGTTCTATTGTGTCATTCATTGATATTCCACGGCTTAGTCCTTCAACAGTTATACTGACGTAAAGTGTTAATTGTCTGGCCCATCCATTTTTAATCCCAATGGTGCTATCCTGAGCATTATATTTGTTATTATTTAAATTTTTTAATTCTTTTACTCCATGGTGATGTTCTTGGCTAGCCTTTAAAAGTAAATTAATGACTTGTAAAGGCCCTTTCTTCTCCACAACAAAGAAAATGGAAGTCCAGACCCAGTCTTCTGGTGGCCTAGGAGTGGGAGGAGGGGAGATGGATAATTTAAGGGAAATAAGGAAGAGGTTGGTTGTTCAGCACATATTATTTTGTGATAAAGTTTAGAAAGCATCAGCTTCTGAGACACAGGGTTTGGTTTATTGATATAGAAATGGTAGACTACAACGGTTAGCTTGGAAGTATATGGAATGACATTAGTAAATGTGTATAGTCTAATGCAAGTTTGGAAGAACAAGTGCATATTTTCTGGGTCAAAATTTTTAAAAAATTCTCAAGACTTCCACTTCATATAAATATATGTGAAGAAAAATTGATATATGTATAATATGCATGCAATAGACACATTTTTCTGCCAAGAGTCAACACAGGTTTATTCAATAAGTATCTCAGTGGCCTTCTTAGAATAGTCTAGTATGAGTACACTTGTTAGTCTCAGGGTTCTGACCCAATTGCAACTAAGAAATTTTATTCTGCCTGCTTAAATTCCCCACCGTTGCCACTTGGCACAGAATTCTTCTTCATTTCTTGTCCCATCTGAAGTGTTACTCCATCCTGAAAAACAGCTTCACGTACCACTCTAGAGGTGACTGCTTTGCCGTGATGAGTGAGGCAATTTTGTTATGTTAAGTGCTTTGGGAAAAAGGCACTTACAGTGCTCCCGTAGAAACGCCAGCTAATATTACTCAATGAACCTTCCTTTCAGTTGTTGTGCAGCGTGGCATTTTCAAAATGAAGAGGCCTTCCCCTATTGCAGTTTATTTATGTGATATATTCAGAATGGACCTATTTCCTGAAGGCTTCTGGGAATATGTGTAGAAGAAATATGAAAGAAACAGAAATTAAATACAGATGAAGTTAAACAGCTAACAGTGGAGAGGCCAGTGGGCTTGCTAAACTGCAACTTCAAACCTAGATCAGAAATTTGAAATGATTAGGAAGAATGAAAAATAATTACATGAGCTATCTTCCAGTGCATCTGCCATCTTGCTAAGGTCTAAATTGCAAATGATGTTTTGTAGTTCCAAGAGGTATTTAGCGTAGGCAAATGTGTCTTAACTACAGAGCTGAGAGTTCCATAGACTTGGAAATAAAATGGTTTTTACAAAGTTATTAAATATTATTACATGCAGCATTTAAAAGACAGCCACATTTTTGAAGAGTACAGCAACCAACACACTGAATATGGGTAGACAGGATTCCTTTCTAGAACATATCAACGTGCCTTTTCTTTAAAGTAAATGTCTTGCATTATCTTCTAGTAGCCCCAAATTATCTGTTCCTTTTCTTAGAATAATCTCTTAGCCTGTTTTTAAGATACACATTTGCTCTGAAAAACAGTAGTATTATTGATTTTTAAATACTCAAAGGTGTCTTATGGTTAATTCAGGTGTATTAGCAGAAATAACTTGACATATGTCTCTAGTAAGTTACAGATGGGAAAGCAACTGAAAATCAATTTTCAGAGTGTTGACTCCATCATCAAACAGTAGACATTCTGATTTTTTTTCTATTTTTCTCATAAGTGTGTAGACATTTTCTCCATACTTTTATCTTAAAACCTTACATAGGTATTTAAAAAGAAATAACAGGAAAATTTTCAGGAAAACATCATTGACATTGGATGTTTTATTTGACCAAGATAACTAAGATCTCCCTCCCTGAGGAACATCTCTCAATTGCAGGCACTTATTGTAATGTTTTGACATATTCTGAAAGCATTTCTGGGCCTTTCACATGGCCTTTTGAATATGGACATTTAAAAATACTAATGTTTAGAAGCAGGGATATTAATGGCTAAAAGCTTGAATACTGGGGTTTCATCATCTGGGTAGGCATCTATCTCTGTTCTCAGTACAAAACCTCTGGCTTCACTAAGCTTGTTTCATTTTTTTTCAAAATGGGGCTGAGAATTAACACCTGCCCCATAGAGGCAGGAAGACTAAGTGGGATACTGCATGTACCACCTCCCACAGGCACATAGGAAGTGACTGTTGACGGGTATCCCTTCAACAACTGAGCCACACGTCTGTTTTTGCATCTCTACAATGCATATCTGATGATGTGTTTTGTCTAAATCTTCCCTTATTATCCACTGAAAATGTGTAATCATTAATAGGACACCACACACAGCTTCATAATGCTGCTCCTATATTTCAAAGTCTGGCTTCAATGGCACTGTGGTTTCAGGATGGATTTGTGGGCTTCTCACCCATTTTCCTGAGACATTGATACCTTCCTGTTGGTTCTTTCAAGCCTACTTTGTTGTATCCATTTTTCTTTGCTTTATTTTGAGAGGAAACATAAGAACGGAGCTGAAAGTAAAGGTCAAGTATTTTTGTAGCAGGGCACAAATCTCTACAGCCCTTCCGCCTTTTAAATGTCTACTCCAAAGTACGACCTCCCAACGCCCACCACTTGCGTCCACAGTCTGCATCCCTATAGCTCTTCTTAAATCTCTACCACCTGTGTCCTTTGCTCTAACATTGAATACCTTTGTCCACTTTTGTCCCCCAGATGAGGGGCTCCCAACCTATAGTGAGTTGTATAATTATTTCATGATATATTACAATGTAATAATAATAGAAATAAAGTGCACAACAAATGTAATGAGCTTGAATCATCCTGAAACCATCCACCCCTTCTATCCCCAGTCCGTGGAAGAATTGTCTTCCATGAAAACAGTCCCTGGTGCCAAAAAGGTTGGGGACTGCAGCCCTGGACCATTTTGCCTCTGCTCACTTTCTGGTTGGTTTGTTGGATACTTGCCCAATACACCTGACCTAATTAACTCCAGGTGCTTTAGTATTCTCCCTCCTAGATGACCTAAAGTAATCATAGACTCATATGGTTTTGGAGCTAGAAAGCCCATGAGATATCTACAAATCCAAACATTTAATTTTGCACATGGGAATTAGTAAGCTCAATGTCAGTTACTTACGTTGTGACACAGGCAGTGCTAGAACCTGTGTCTCTTTTTTAGGTATTTAAAACCTTTGATGTTTGCATGGGAAAACAAATAATCTGGTTTTAATTCTGAAAGTTTAAATCAAAAAATACGATGTCTGCTTAAATGTCTGCTTTTTAAATGTAGAAAGTGTAGTAAATTGTGGGATCAGAGTTATGTTCTCTTGCCTTCCTTTATTTCTCTATAATAAAAATTCTATACTCTAGTATATGATTGAGGTTTTTGTGTTTATTTATAAATATCTGTGTCAATATGCTTTATCCTCAAATGAATAAATACTGTCTATTTAAAGAAATCTATCTTAAGTAGATAATCAGAAATAGGGACAAATCAGAGATAGGGAGTATATTTTATAGTAGGGCAAAATCTGGTAAGAATCTCTAAAGCCAACAAGAAGACAATGGCTGCAGAAGTTATGGTGCATTGATGACAAGAAATACTGTGCAGCCAGGAAAAAAGATGTCTTTGTAGAATAATAAGGGGATAGGTAACTATATGCAATTGAATTAGAAATAAAGAGTAAACACTCCATGTATAGCGTAACCCAAATATTATACATCCTAGAATTAATACCTGGAAGGAATATCACAAAATATTATCTGTAATTATCTCTGTTTTGATAGATGATTGATTGATTGATTGATTTACAAATGATTAAATAAATATGATTTATTTAGGTATGATTTTTATTCACCTCATCATCATCTTTTTTTTATATTTTCCAAATTTTGTATAACAAACACATAAACAGAAAACATTTGAAGATACAAAGAAATCCAGTAAGAATGTAGTTATATCTTCCTGAAAAACAAATAAATGAAGTTACCTTTCATTAAATGGCTGGTGTCAACTATTTCTTCTTCAGTCACATGTGTCTTGTAAGACTAGAACATACCACTGCATTCTCTAATCAGCACGGCTCGTTTTCCATGGTAAGCTCTGGAAGAGTCTGAACACTAAGAGAAGAGTCAGAAAGAGAAGCCGTGGCCCATGGCTTGCAATGGGAGGGCTGCAGGCTTCAGTTCCCAAAAGCACTTGTTTGTTTAATGCAGCTTCATAAAGAAGCAGGGCCAGAGAAGTGCAATCGTAATACACACACACAGACACACACACACACACACACACACACACACACACAATCATGCCCACCTCCCTGAGACTCCAGCAGATCTTGGCTAGAATGACAAGCCCAGGCAAGTCACTGACGTTAGTTCTTGCCTGTCCTGAACAGCACCTGCCCTCACCATCTATAACCTTGGGACTTTGGACAAGTTTTTTCACCTCTAGGGTGTTAGTCTCCAAAACCATTAAAGGAGATAATACCAGTTCCCACTTCATTGCAGTGTTGTGCTGATACAACTAATCTGTATGCCCTGAAGCTGTTAGTACCCAGTCAATGGTCAGGCCCATTGATGATACTACATGAGAACTCGCTCCCTCCTCCCTCTCTAGGACTTCCTCTCTCCATCTTTCCTTCTCTCTCCATCCGCCCCCTTCCTCTCTTTCTCTGTCTCCCTGTCCCTCCTACTCTCTCTCCCTCCTTGTCTGGAAAGTGATCTTTATGTCACCATGGAACATTTTAAAGACAGCTTTGAACAGGATGTAAAGGCAAAGGAAATAACAAAAGTCATCTTGCCATTTCACAGGGTGAATCAGAGATGAGAAGAGATGAAGTCATCACTTCCTAAAATGAGTTCTTTTTCCTTTTTTGAAACAATCCAGCTTTTTTCTTTGGGTCTGGTGATCCATGATACAGGACATACTGCACTTTTTTTCATTTTCCTTCTGGTTCACATGGCACTGAGCAACAAAATAATAAAAAATATCTATCTTTTTAATAATAGCAGCACACACACGCGAGTAGGAGAAAAGGGCTCCCTTTGCTTACTGAATTGCTCACTAATCACTTTATCTGGACCCAGTGGGGAATTCTACAACACACCTGACTTTTCATTTATTTATTTTTTATTGGTTCTGGGAGAGGTTTGTGATTCATTCCATGTAGGTTGCAAGCCCTTGTACTACAAGAACAAATGGTCTCTAGGGTGATTTGCTTTATTAACTTTTAGGGCAAAGGAGGGAAAAATAGAAGAATTGCTTAACTGCAATATGCTGGCAAAAAGTTTAGACTTTTGGAGTTCAATGACACTTTGAAATGTTTTAACTGGTCCTGCTCCTTAATGATAGATTGGCTGATTTTAGAGAAGGAGGCAACATGATGGAGTTCAAAGGTATCTGGCAGAAGGATAGAGAATTAGGCAATGGTCACAGTCCTCCCCCATGTGCCCAGCCAGGTCACTAGACCTTTCATGGCCCAGGGATGCAACGTTGTCCTCCACAAAATGAAGGGGTTGGACTGGATACTGTCCTCTTTCAGTAAGGTTTTATGGCTTCATGGATGATGATGGAATTAAACCTTTGTTATTACCTTTGTTGAGAAATGAAAGGAACTCTACTATCCATAAAGATATACTAATTATAAAATAATAATAAGCATTTGTTGTGCTTTATGCCTGGTGTTGCATGTAATCCCCCACAGTGGTGTAGAAAGAGTCTTTGTGATGACAGAGGTGGCTGCCAGAGCTCATGAAGGTTTAGTCAGTCTCCTGAGCTCACAGAGCCTGTGACAAGTCCTGACACACACCTCAGATCACGCCTTCCTTCATACTGCCTCTCAGGGAGAGCGAAAAGACCATCCAAGCTGCAAGAGATTCAGAATAACTCAAGTGTCATGTGCCCGTTTGAGTAAGGGGCAATGTGAGTGATTTTCTAGGTCTGTGAAGGATAATTCAGGATCACAGTACCTGTGTCGAAAAAGCGGAGTCACTAAGAGAGACTTAAAGAGATGCTTAATTGCAGCAAAGAAAGAATGAGAAAAATCTTAGATAGGACAAAAATGCTTTATCTTTATCATCTGTGCTCTCTCTTTCAATATTCTCTTTAAAAACAGTGAAGCATTTAGAATTTAGTAAGTAAAGAAAATACTGGGTGAGCACGTTGATGCTATTTGAGCAGTTTAGGTGCTTAGGATACCAGAGAGGGTGAGAAAGGACACAAATACCAGTCCAGGAGCCATTGTTTACAAAGAATGAGTTAATTTCCCTTTTTGGGTTCCAGTTTCCTAAACTATAAAACCAACTAATTGGTCCCAATTAATCTACTAGATACCAAAACCCTGTAGGAGGCACTAGAAACATAAAGAAACTTCTTGTCTCAAAAAGATCTTTAAGAATTCTTTATCCCTTAAATTCTGTGATTCATTATCAAGGAAAAGACTGATAGGTTGATGTGAATCATTTGAACATTCTAAGCTACAAATGACATAAAAACTTATTCGTATGAAGAATCAGCAGTAAAAATTTAAATAAAGAGTTATGGTTGGTAGTATACACTTTGATGTCCATCAAATTCATGATTTACAAGGCCTCTTTCTGGCTTATGATGTAACTAAACATCTCAAAGATATAATATAGCAGTGAGATGATGCTTTCATGAATATATTATATTTTTATGAAATACAATGCATCATTCTACTAAGGGAAACCAACGTCTGAAAATAAGTCCTGTAGATTCTAATTTCTGCACTGTGCTAGGACTACTAGTGAATTATTTTCCCCCACAATTTGCATTTTCTTTTGCAGTGTTGAAGCAAAATAAGCCTCTTTGTTTGCACTGGTTTTAGAATTAAATTAGTTTGTATATTTGTTCTCTCCTCCTCTTCCTGGATTTGGTTTCAAAGTAAACAGTTGTTTTCATTAAATTCTCTTTTATGTGGCTTTAGTTCTTGAGTTACTGTAATTATTCTGGGTGGTTGTCCCTGCTTTATTTTGGAATCAGATATCTGTGCACTGTTTTAAATTGCATTTAATTGGTTCACTTTCATTTTCTATTGCTTACTTCGATTTGTGGAACGGTGATTTCTTTAGCTACATCTGACTCCTGTCCTGGTCTGATCTTTTTTAAACATATTTTTATCTACCTAAACACCCGTACAGGGTTGGCAGAATAGGAAAAAGATGATCATCAATTTGATATTTACTGAATGTGGACAAATTACAAGAAAAAAAACAAAAATGACATTCGTCACAGAGATTGTTTGAATGTTAATGGCAAACTTGGAGTCTTGAAAAGGCAGCAGGAACTACCTTGTTTGGTAAAGCCAAAAATATTAACTTTTTTTTTTAAGGTTAACCTAGAAATAACCTCCGACAGAAGCAAAAACCAGCCACAGTTTTCAATTTCAAGCTAAAAGAACTAAAAAGTTATTTCTACCTAATAAAAAAGTACAATAAGATTCTGAATTCCCACAGAAACTCTTCATCTATGTTATAACACGTCAAAGGCCACCGAGGGGCCATTTACCCTACAGGGCAGCGCTAATAAAGTTTTGCGGGCATTTGCGATGGCGTGCATGGCCGGGGAGTCAGGAGGGGGAGTTTTAGGGTGGGAGAAGGTAGCAAGTTCATTTTTGTGAACTTACTAGAAGAAAATATAGGAAGATTTTAAAAATTTATTCTAACAATTCATTTAATGAATGTTTATTGAACACCTCTTAGGATCCAAATATTGCTCTAGGGGTTCGGATGATAACAGTGAACAAAACAAATGAAGTCCCTGCCCTCATGAAAAGTATATATTTAATAATATTTGGAAAAAGAAGGATAATAGAGAATATAATAAGTCAGCAAGTGATAAGTGCTATGAAGAATCAAGTAATAGGGAAAGAGTGACTGAGAGTTTGTAGGGTAGTTAGAGAAAGCTTTTCTAAGAAGTGGCTTTTGGGTGGAAACCTAAAGAAAATAAGAGAGTGAATTATGTCCATATCTCAGGGGAGAGTATTCCTGAAAAAAGAAAAAGCAAGTGCAAAGGCCCTGGGGCAGGGCAGGAGAGTGCCTGGCCTGTATGTAAGCAGGCCAGTGAGTAAAAATGTGAATAGTAATAGATTAGGTCACAGAGGTGAACTTGGAAGGGAGAAGGCCTGTATAAGCATGCACAAGACCAAGAAAATGTAAACAAATGATTGGTAAATTTGACTATAAAAAATTAAAAATTTCTGCATAGCAAGACTCACCATAAATAAAGTCAAAAGATCAACAAAAACTAGAGGAAAATATTGATAATTCATGTCACAAAACGGCTAGCTTTCTTGATTCTTTTTGAAACAGAAACTTCTTTATATCAAAATGAAAAAAAATCAATAATCCAACAGAAAAATAAAAGGACTAAGAATATGAAGGGAAAATGCAATAGAGATAAATAGCTTTTAAGCATATTAAAAAATGCCCAACTTTATTTATAATGAGGGAAATTCAAGTTAGAACCACACTGAGATGCCAATTGCTTACCCTATCTGATTGGCAAAGATCCAAACGTTTCATCTTAACCACATCTAAAAGTTTGAGGCTTAGAGAACCAGACACTGTCATGTATGGCTAGTGGGAACATAAATAGGTACAACTTTATGCAGAGGACTTTGGCAAAACTATCAGAATTTTATACACCCGTGTCTTTGACCCAGAAGTTTCACTTCTAAGACTTGATCCAACAGATTTATTTGCACATGTGTTGAATTATGTACAAGGGTATTCGCTGCAGCATTATTTGTGATGGCAGGAAACCCTGAGACACGCTGAGCAGTGAGAAATGAACTAGAAGACAGGGGTGGAGTCCGATTATGGATCTCTTTTTAAATTTTAATCCTTGGAAGTTCTTGAGCAAGTAGAATGATAACCAGGCTGTGTTTAGAAAAATTTGTCTGACATTGATTTCAGGAAGGATTGGATGTTGGGGAGACTTGGGAAACAACTTCAATGTCGTTTAAAGAGTTCTGATTGAGCTCCAAGGGGAGAATCCCAGGGTAGGGAGTGGAGGTGCCAGGGGTGGTTGGTATTAGGCAAGGCTGGTAGGGCAGCAACCAGCTTACAAGGGCCTTTCCTATGCCAGGCTAAGAGGTTCAGACTTTATGCCTTTAGGTCAGGGCAGTGGCCCAATCAAATTTGCATTTTTAAAAGACAAGTTCTGCTGGCAGTGTCAGAGATTAGAGAGCAGCAAAGCCAGACGTAATTTAAAAACTCAGAAATAAAAATTTTTTAAAACTCCAAAAGGGACATGGACCTACTGCCTGGGTGAGTTCAAGTTCCTTGCTCTCAAATCTGCCCTCTCTTCTGGGTATTCAGATCTGTCTGCCTGCTGTGACCGTGTCCTCCTCAATCCCCACTAGCCATGTTCTCTTTCCAGGCCTCTCCTGCAGCAGATTTCCACCCGAGATCTCAGGGGCATTTTAATTCATGGAAGTGGGTGAAAGCAAAGGACGTGTGTATTCAGCATGCCGACTCTTGTTAGCCACAGGAGACAGCACAGCCCCTAATTACCTCCATGCCGTGGGCATTAATCAGTCTCTATGCAAATATTGAAGCTGCTTTTTTCTTTTTCTTTTAATGAATAACTGGGTGTCAATGAATGAATTTACCACAGTGCTTTTAAAATTACTTTATATTTTTATTCTTTTGTATGCTTCTCGGTGGGGAATATTTCTCAGTTAAGCTAAAACAATGGGGCGGCAGATGTATAAGAGTGGGTGAGCATTGCTTCTAAAGAAAAGAGTGAAGTTGGGTGCAGCAGAATTCTGATACAACAATCAGTAGATTATGCTTATAGATGTCATTTTTTAAAAAATAGATTTTTAAGGACAAATTTAGATGATTTGATGAGAACTTTGAAATGACATATAATTATTTTGATTCAAATTTCCCTCAAAGAAAGGGGAAAAAAAGTTTTAATATTTATATGCCTCGTCCATGTCACTCCATGTGGGGCACTACTTTTGTACCCCTCACCAATTCACAGTGACACAGTGACACTCTTTGGCCTATAACAAATAGTTATTAAATTAAGTTGAACTTATTTGAATTAAATTTTTTCAAGGTGTTTTCCCTACCCTATAATTACTTAGAAAAATCATAATATCGCATTTTAAAAGACAGATTTTCTCTTCTTGCCTTCTCTAACACATTTTGAAAATCATTATCTTCCACATTAAAGTAAGTGACATTCAGCAAAATAATTTCTACTTTTATACCTCCTTCTCTTAGGAAGTAAGTTAAAAAATATATATGTTCATACAAAGTTACACTTAATATTTATATCCTAGAGGAACATAAACGTTCAAGAGTCCCCTTACTGAAAACATCAGTAAGAGAGTTTTCAATGTAATGCCATCTAGAGATCTGAGATACTGTCTAGCTCCCTGTGTCAGAGACTTCATTCTTCATAAAGTCAATACTCATGGAAAAACCAGAATCATTCCTTCTTGCAGCCCTATTCTATATCTCTCTCATGTGTACATCCCAAGGGACACATGTTTCCTAATCTGAAGCTAGCTGACATGGCTTTGGTGTACCATCATGCCCTACAGACTTAGAGCAAACTCTTTCTGTTTGTTCCCTTCAAGGCAACATTTTATTTTTTCTTGACTGTCCCAATGTTTGTAATCATGGGAGTATATCATAAATGCTGAATTTGTTTAATAGTAATTGAATAGAATTCTGAATATTTGGGCCCTGTCAAACAAAGAGGAAAAATGATCTGAGTATTTTATAAATATTGGCCTATGGCTGCTCCAGTTTTTTATTGCTACAAAATAAATTATCCCCAAATTTAGCAACTTAAAATGATAACCATACTACTATAAATCATAGTACTGTGGATCAGGAATTTGGACAAGGCTCAGCTGGTTGATTCTTCTGCTCCACATGGTGTTGACTTGGGTCACTAGGTGGCAACACATGGCAGATAGAATGATCTGGAAGGTCCAAGACAGCTTTGCTCATGTCTGGCACCTGGGCAGGGATGGCTGGAAATCTGGACCCAGTTGGGACTGTCCACCTACACATGGGCTCTCCAGCACTGTGATCTCAGAGTAGAAGTCTTGCAAGAGACAGAAAGTAGAACCAGTGGTCTCTTAAATACTAGCTCTGAAAACTGGCAGTGTCATTTCCACTGTATGCCATTAGCAATCATGGAGCCAACCCAGATTCAAAGAGACATACACCATACCTCTCAATGGGAAGCACATCAAAGGCTCTGTAATCATCTGTAACTGGTAAAGGAGAACATCATGAGAAAATAGTGCAGTTTCTTATCTCTCAGTAATGAACTCATCCATCAAAAGGCATCAAAACATTAATTTGACATACTAACAAGCACCAGCTATACATCTTAAAGTCATCCGTGTGCCTTTTACTCTCTTACTCCTCACATAAATTGCTGCCAATATTTTCACCAAAATATCTTGCAAATTGATCCTCTTGCTTCCATTTACAGTGCCTAGAGGTGGTGACTTATAAAAGTTAAACTTTGTTAAGAGGTAATTACGTGCCAGGCATTGTGCATATAACTTTATGAGCACTATGTCATTTCATTGCTCATACCGCCACTATAAGGTAGATACTGTGATAATCTCTATTTCGTAAGTGAAGAAATGGGACTTTGTGAATTAAGCAGCTCATACATTATCTCCCAGCCATTTAATGTGGGGGCTTAGATTGAAACACAGGCACCTGAATCCACAGCCCTCATTCCTCACCAGGAAGTCCATGCTTTTGAGAGCAGAATGCCTTGGCCCAGAGGCACTGCTTTACCTGCATCCTGGGCACCTCTGGTGGAGCCGCCACAAACTTCCTCCCATGCTAACACACAGTCAGTGTCTCTCTGTGAGCATTGCTATCACATGCTGAGATTTCAGTTATTTCTAATCCATCTAGAATTTACTCTCCATTTAGAAACAAAAATGACATATACTGCTTGAGCAAAGCAACAATCTTGTTTAAAGAGAAACAAAATTTGGATGACACAGAAGATATACACCGAAATGATCACCTGATCATTAGCTGACATACTATAACTGTCCTGGTTTAATTGGCAAGAGGTAACAGCTCCAAGAGCAGAGTTAAAAATAACATTCCAAATATTTCAAAATAGAAATGACACAGAGATAATTAAGGCAGCCCAGGATGGCAGCCTCTGGAGTAAGCTATAGACCTGTTGTGACTTAACTGGTTTCAGAGAAACAGCAACTACTCTCTTGATGTCACAAATTATTTTGTATTTTCTTCACCTTGGGATGATAGAGAGGCTAGTGTGTCCTATGCATGGCTTTCCTCAGCCCCAAGGTAGAAGGAGGGTTCTCCTTAAGCCCGGGGAGCTTGACTCATGACAGGCTTGCCCTACAGGTGAGAAGCAAACCTGTCCAGCAGAGATGCACATGGTTGCTCAGTAGACCACGCAGACCTGCTCTCTGTCTGGGGCCTGGGGCCAAGAAAGAGCTGCCATTTGATCAGAGGTCTCTTCTAAGTCCCAAGGCTGGACAGCTCTGATCTTCCACTGCTTCTGTCTTACCTTGTAATGTGTCTGAACTCGACCTCTAAAGGCAGTTGCTGTAAGCATGACCCTTTACAGTGGAAATGAAAAATACTGGAGGATTTTTCTAAAAAGGTGCTTTTCCTTTCATATCATGCATATTTAGAACAACATGGGAGCTGGGACTGAGGATGAGCATATCATACGAATACATGGATTTTTGTTTTTAAAATTTTTTTCCACTTGTGGGCATCCATATATGAGTTTTTGTGTAGACTTATCTATCAAATAATTTATTTTCACAAACAACTTTGTAGTAGGAAACATAAAAGCCCCCAAACCCACTATTGAGATCCCTGTGTCAGCCTTCCTCCCGTTCTTAACAAAACCTTATATATCATCAGTGCATCCATGTTATTTTATCCAGATATTTCACACACAATTTTATCTAAGCTTTTCCAAGAATTTGAACAATTTGTAGGTTTTTTGGTAAAAGCAACACGGTGTTTCAATTTACTGCTGTACATTCGTACTATTTAATGATTTATCAACACGTATTTCGATTAATAAGAACTTCTGAAGTTAATCAGCACAATAGTCACTACTGCTCTTATTATTATTATAAAAAATCATATAACATGAAATTTACCCTCAACAAATTTTTAAGTATATAATACAGTATGGTTAGCTATATGTACGCTATTCTTAATGATGATCCTGAGGTTTGTGAGACAATTTATATTGGCTTTTGAGCCTTCAAAGAAGAATCTAGTTGTAGATAGTAAAGTATTTTTACTTATATTGGTTTTTTTAATTAGTAATAGCCTAAACCAGATAACAAACAGTTTAAAATAGCATATTCTGACTGGTAACCTAAATTAAAATAAAATATATATATATACCACAAATTTATCATCTTAAGTTAGTTTATATAGCAGAGCAAATGAATTGAGACAAAGAACAGAAATACAGAGGCAAGCAGTTTGGGTAAGTGTAACCATTCGGTTGCATGTTTAATAGTGTTGGGTCATCAATAGGATTACATTTTTCCAAGCCCCAGGAGGCAACTGCTTAGAGAAGGTTACCATGGCCACATTATTCATGGTTGGGAGAGATGAGTTTGCAGGCCCAGAAGCCTATAAGGCTAATGCCAAGGTCAGGGAGGAGCATGGAACAGAAAAGCCAGAATCACCAGGGAGAAACTTCCCTACTTTATGATACAAATCAAACACCTTCTTGCCTTACCTATAGAAGGGAAGTTCTGCTAGAAGAGAGAGTGTTTTAATTTAAACAAGAAGTAAGAGAACCTTCTCAGAGACGTTTTTGACCCCATAATTTTAAACTGTGACTCTATATTAAGTCCTTATGATCCAATCCAAAACCTTGTCCTTTTTGCCCAGGCCACAGTGGCTTTTGGACTTTCAGTAGAGCTAATGTCTTCAACAGAACACTAAATCTTCCCAAGCAATACTCAGTTCAGTTCAATATAATTTCATAGACATTTTTGAGAGCTTACAGTGTGATGGGTACCATAATAGGTCTGAATGTACAAAACCAAGTAACAGAAGTTCCCCTTGTCTTCCAGGGAGTCTTGAAATTCAAAACCAGAAGGGCATGCTAGGTAGAGTGATAGCCTAAAGTAGAGACTGGCCTATTCTTCTTAGGAGATCCAGAAATGCTTCGCACAGATAGATATGTTTGAGTTGGATCTTGACATTTGTATATCCAAACTGATAAATTAGTGTTTCTTCTCCAAGATTCTCAGTTTCCCATAGGCTCCAGAATAAGAGAGGTCAGAACCCATTTTCTAAATGCAGTTGACCTCAGACCTAACATTGTTTTTATTTCATGTAAAATAATTAAATATTTTCAACATTTGGACTAATTTTCTTATTTTCAGGCCTCGTTCTGTACATGTAAAATAATTTTGAATCTTCAAATGAAATAACATGTGATTTTAAGCTTTTGTCATCTATTTCATTTTGGACTGTATAAAAGCAAATAACAAAAATTTGAATGTACAGTTTTTCAGCCAGTTGTTTTGAAAATGTTGAATCCCTGGTGAAGAACCAGAGCTCCCAATTCGCAAATAAATCATGTTCCTGTATTTTAACAGATGCAATGCTCCTGGTGGCAGAGCGACTGGAGGGGCCATTCAACATTGAGTCGGTCATGGACCCCATAGATGTCAAGATTTCTGAAGCCATTATGAACATGCAAGAAAACAGCATGCAGGTGTCTGCAAAGGTATTTGCATTAGTAATGTATCTACCAATACATGTATGTCATACAGGTGCAGTAACCTAAAAGCAAAGTAACTAGATATGTCGGCTGGGATTATAAATTCTAATACACTGTCAGTGAGTTTTTCCTGTTGAGCCACAAATTTGCTACTTCATTAAAAATGTCTAACAAAATGGAATTGAGAAGGGAAGCAATTTTTTAGCTCACAACTATTCAATCACGAAGAAATTATGGGCTGCCAAAAAGTTTCAGAGAGCTCCATGTATGTTGACTAATCCTTCACATTTGTGAGCAATTTGGGGAGAATTTTCTTTTTAATGTTTGAAATTTCTGCACACCCTCACCCTGTTCTCTCTCTAGTAACTTCTAATTATATCTTCAGCTGTGCAGACCAGGCATATGTTCTATATTTTCAATTGTAAATAATTAAACTTCCCACTGGACTCCCTTTTAAGACCACAGTGTAACCTTCATTAATGAATCTTCAGGGGAAAACGCTCCTTTGTAGGAAGTCAAGCATACATTAAAAAGAAAAAAGTAGCACATTTTCATAAATCATATGCAACGGAGCTCCTAGGTTTGCAGCTGCACAACACAAATACCAGGTGCACAGTTTTTATTTGTCTCTGCCCAGTTGAAGACAAACAGGACCCGCCTTCAGCAAGATTGAGAAGTTTGCAGTGGGTCTCCAGCCTTGTCCTTCATCAGCTCTTTTCTCCCCCATTGATGGCTGCACAATGCCCTTCTGTTCTCTCTGCTGGTCTCCTTGTCATGAAACACTAACCAAATCTCTATCAGTTCTTTAAACCTGGTGACTGAGTGATTGCATTTTAATTGAAAGTCATTTGCACTAAACTATGTCAGGCAAAGAGTTGCATGATTGGCTTTCGTCAATTTTTCAAATCCTCTGTGAAAAAGCTTTCAAATGTAATGAAGGGGGAGGAGACCGGTGGTGGGGAAACATTGCAGAGCAGAAAGAGCCAGCCGTGTGTGCCTACCAGTCCTCCTTGGCTAAGCATGGACCAAGCTAATTTGGGCTTTTCAGGGTGAACTGGCAGGCAGGCAGGCAGTAGGGTAAGAAAGAATCTGGCCTGGGTCCCTTCCTCTCCCTGGGAGATGGATGAGCCCAGAGTTTCCTAGGCCTATTTCTGGGTTTTAATGAGCTTAGGGTAGCCTGTGTGAAAGAGGATGCTCCAAATTACCATCACCTGTTGGGGAAATAGCACACTTGGGGTTTCCATGAAAGGCCATTTTCTTTCCTGTGAAAAAACAGCAATCATCTATTCCTCTCGAATCTATTGCCTGGAAACCAATTAATGTTGTTTTGAGAGGCCAAATATCCCAGCAGTGCTTGAGTAACCAGGTGCTAAAGTTGCTAATGTTCAAAACAGCTCTGGAGAACAGGGCAGAAGAAAACACGTGGACAAAAGTGTCTGCGGGTTGAAACCATCACTATCTCTTAGACGTAGGTGTTTGTTTCCACTGGTGTGTGCACATCCGTGTTCCAGTATTCTTTTATTTTCTGTCCATTCATTCAGCAAATATTTATAGAGAATCCACGGGGCAGACACGGTTCTATACTGGAGATACAGGAATGACCAAGGCACAGTTCCTAATCTTCATTAAGCTTACAGGAGAGACAGATACGGAACAGATAAACAATTATATAAATTAATAAACAGAATTTCGTGTCAGACAACAATCAGTAATACAAAGACAATTCTCCTCACCCAGTGCCTGGATATATTTTGACAGGACATTTCTATCATTTATGATATTTTTTTTTCCCCCAAGGAACCTTAGTTTCTCTAAAGGCAACAACTTCCTAATCGGTCTCCTGGCTTGGCTTCTACTCTTGAACCCCTTCCAATTTGTCCTTCATCCAGTAGCCAAAGCGTTTCTGAAACATAAACTATGTCATGTGCCCCCTGCTTTGTCTTCAGTGGCTTCTTTTGCGCGAAGAATGGAATCTAAACTCCTGCCAGGTCTCGCCTTACCTGGCCCCTGTCCACCTGTGCGATCTTGTTTTGTGCTACTTGCCCCTTGGCTTACGGGGTCAGCCACGCAGCTTTTCTCTCAGTTCCTTAAGGATATGCACAGCTTCCCCCACCTTTGATGCTTTTCAGAGTCCAGAGTGCTCACCATTACACGACGGAGACCTTTGATGCTTTTCATTTCAAAAAGTGAATTAACTAAATTATCTTCCCTTTAAAATTCAGTTTTTAATTGACAGATAAAATCATATATATGGATGGTGTACAACATAATGTTTTCAAATGTGTATTCATTTGTGGAATGGCTAATCAAGTTAATTAACATAATGCATTGCACCTCATATACTTAACATTTTTTGTGTGGTGAGGACACTTAAAATCTACTGTTAGCAATTTTTAAGTATAAAATACTTTGTTATTAACTGTAGTTCAAGTCAAGTATTCTATTAAAAATTCTTCCAGAGGACTGATGGACTCTTTTTATTACTAGAATGTGGAGGAGACATTTTGTGAAATTTATCCAACTCCATTGTAATAGTATTGCTGTTAATAAAGAATGTACTTTAAGATGACACATTTCTTTGTAAGAAATGTTAAAGTCAAGAGTAGAAATAATATAGTGTATATAATAAGAGTACACTCATATGAGGGGATACAGTATAAAGGATCATAAAATGATAGTACAAAAAAATGTCCAGTAAGCTAGAAACAAAACAGTGTATCTGGTAGTCTTGGCACAGAGAAAAGAGGATGGAGGGAAGAAGGCAGCCAGGCTCTTCAGGAAAGAGGGACAGGAGGCCAGGAGTCTGGATGGAAGACAGTGTTGGGGAAGGACCAAAGCCAGCTTTTAATGTGGTAGAGAGGTAAAGGTGGTTGGTATTTACATAAATTTAGCAGGAAACAGCAGCAGGGTTTGCTGGTGGAATAGATATGTGGTGTTATTTCATCAAGGGAATGGAATTTTCTTTTAAATTTAGAAATATATAGTTTTATTATCCATATAAGCCATATCCATGCAATTATGCATGAACCAGAGTCTAAAATCTACACTCTAGCAAAGAACTAGATGGTTGAATTTATCTTTTTTAAAGGAACCCTTGGACACTGTTGAAATACGATCTCATCAAATCGGAAGTTCTGAATTTCTAGACTTAGGCTGGACCAGTATTTTCATAACCAGAAATATCGCTAACTTCTGATAGGCAAGCTTCAGGTGAGCCCAGAAGCTACCACTGAGGGCCAGACATCCTGAGAGTAGTAATGTTTACAAATTAAAATGACTTTTTACTCTAGGACATGATTGGCAACTTCGCCTTTGAAAACCATTTATTTTATTAAAGTGGTTACTGTTAGAAGTCATTCCCAGAGCTTCTTTCAGAAAAGTAACAGTACTTACAACTGCCAACTCATATTCATTGAGCGCTTATCGCCAGGGACTGTACTAAGTGCTTTACGTGGTTTATATTATGTAATATTTATAACAATGCTTGTGATGAGATAGATCTTTCTCCCTACTTTGCAAATAAAGAAACCAAGACTTAGAAAAGACAAGTAACTTACCAAGGTCTCCTGGTGCAAAGGGTAGAAGTGTCTGATTCCAAAGCCCACGGGGCCGATTGCTACTTTATAATGATGGCAGTGCCTACTGAGTTGGTCTCACACAAGGGCAGAGTTCAGCAAATATTTGCTGAATAGATCAATTATGAAGAGAAAGTTCATTAGCCTTCAGTAAAACCTGCATGAAAAGGTAAGGAAAAAGAGGTGGCAAAGGCAGGAGGACTCAAGCTGTCTTTCTGTCTGATTCCGTTTATAATCCTACCTAGTACTTCCCAATATGAGAAATTTCAATTAAATATTTCTCTTAGCCAGCCTAATCATTCATTGCTTCCAGCCCTTCCTAGAGTTCTTATAGTACAAGTTATAAAATTCTTTTTTCTCTAAATCTGAAGGCCAAAGATGAACACACCAAAGTTTCAGATATAACATCTCTTTCCCCAAATGCTCTCATCATATCTAGAGGAAGGAACAGCTAATCTCTTTCTACCTAATAGTTGAGATCATGAATTAGTGGGATTTACAGACTAATGAAAAGATTTAGTCTCACCATATATGTTTGTGCTCCAATCTTGTCTCAGATCTATTTTTATAGGTATTGTCAGATTCCTTTTTCTCTCTTATTTTTAGTCCACAAGGGAGCTGTTGGGAGTGAGGCACATTGAAATGCCTTTCAAAAAACGCATTGGCTATACCAAGTTATATAACCAAGTTATATTTTGGTAAAAACATTATGACATTCATTTCAAACTCTAGATTTGTATACCCTTTGTACTATATATATATAATATATATATACACATTCTTAAAAACTGGGGACAATAGCATATTAAAAATTTTTTGGTTCCTTTTTGGGCAAAGAATTGCCTAATAACAGTGACAATTGTGGTTGCCATTTGTTGAACACCTACTACATTCGTTCAACAAATACCCTACTATGTACCAGGCACAAGGAATGCAGTAGAGGATGAAGCCAGAGTCCTTGCTCTTGTGTCAGTCTCTTCCTAGTTGCGTGCTTTCTCTCTTTCCTTCTCTTTCTTTCTTTCTCTCTTTCTCTCTTTCTTTCTTTCTTTGTCTTTCTTTTGAATCCTCACTGCAATTTTATAAAACATTCATTTCTTTGTTATATCAGTAAGGAATGTTACATTTAGAGATTAAGTAGCCAGCCTGAGGTCATACAGCAAACAAGTGGCAGAGCTGGGATTGGAGCCCAGATCCTTCTGATCCAAAGAAAAAGATTTCCCAGCATGCCACACTGTTTCCTCAGTGTCCTCGCACCAGGACCAGATCTATATTTCAGCACTAGAGAAGCCAGCCACGTAAGGGAGCACTGTTGCCTTCAACATACTGTGGGGAACCTATTGATGACAAACATAAGTTGTTAGTTTTTCAAGCCCCAGCCAGGTGTGTTACATTCATCAACTTCACAATCTTCCTCAAAGACAGGGAAGAGCCCTCATCCTTCCATCACCTCTGTTACCCACCCAAACCAAATCAGTTCAGAGCTTTGCAGGTTTGTGGAAATTTCCCAAGAGAAAGGAGGAAAAAAACTCACTGAATAGCTGCCTTTGAATTTCAGAAGTGTTGATAATCTCCTTCCTATCCTATCAGGGAAGATAAAACTGATCTCACTAGATCTCATTTAACTATATTAGGAATAATTTCAAACCTAATCTAGGAAAAGATTGGTTTGTCAGATATAATCTAAATTAAGAAGGAAGGCTTATTAAATTCCAATTGAAACCATCCATTCAATTAATACTTACTACAGGCGAGGGTAGAACCCATCAGAGAAGACCAGGATAGCCTTCAGTTACTTAATTTTCTCCAGACAATCCTTCCTAGATCTATAGCTCTAATGAAAATGAAAAAAACCTGAGAGAACAGAAAAAATAATGTGATATAATAATTTGTCTCTAGCTATTGGGTCTCAGTTTCCTCATCTGTAAAATGAGGGATTGATCTAAATGTTCCCTGCCAGCTCCCACAGTTTACAGTTTTATGAACATTATCTCTTTGCCAATTATACAGGTTTCTTTTTCCAGCATCCATATCTTTGCTTTTCTCTGGATCTTTCCTTGCAGAATATTCGAGATAAATAACATCTTGGGAGTTCAGATGGAGAAAAATATCTTCTCTCAGATTTGAGGACCTTGTTTAGAATTTAGTTCACATAAATGTATTTTTATTCCAGTAGCATTTATCTTTTCTTTCTTTGAGGCCCTGTATTATGTGTGCCCTTCTTAGGTCAATAAGCATATTATTCCTTGTATTATGATTATTTTTGTACTTACCTTTTCCTGCCCAGGATTATAAATTACTTGAGGACAAGAGTGATATCTTACTCACTCTTACATGCTACAGAGAGCTTTCCTAACAAGTCATTTTACACAATAAAGAAAGAAATACTACATTTTGTTCAGTTGAATTCAGAACATGAAAATATAATGCCAGAGAGACTTTAACAATAAGGAATAGAAAACACCTTAAAATGTACTTGGAGTTGGTCTAGTATTCTTGAGACTAGCATAGTACTTACCAGGTCAGATTTTTCTATCAGACAGACTTGTTATGAGTTATACAATTTGGAGCAAATTATTTACCTGTCTAAACTCAATTAACTCACATTAAAAATAAGGACTCTAGTTGTACCTACTCACAGGGTTGTTTGAGGTGCAATGAAATAATCCATGTAAAATGCTTAGCATGGAATATGTCAAATCAAAAGCACTCATAAAGGTGAAGCAGTTTAATTGCTCTTATTAAAAACATCTGTGGTACCTAAATTCTAAAGCACATTGATTCTATGGTCTTGCCTCATCCATGATAGTTTCTGGGCTTATTTTTAGCATCTAAGATCAGAAGAGCAGATTTGATATTCACACCCCTACATTGAAACCCACAGAGGTATGGCGTTATTTTTGATGGCAGGGAATCACCTAGAGAGAAAGATGGATCTTAAATAAGTGTCTAGCAAACAAGGCTTTTAGAAGAAAGGAGGCTCCTGGAAGAGGGGAGTTGCTGGAAACTATGTCAGCAACCCGACTCTAGCCTGTGCCTGGCGGCCACACCAACACCACCACAGCAAAAAGTTTTAGAGGAATTTCTGTGGCTTCTGCCCAGTATCATGTTATTCTTATTGAGGGAAAAATTGGCCTGCTCCATTGACAAGTGACTTAGTCCCTTCTGTCTGATCTCTGAGAGAAAAGCAAATGTTAAATGCCTGAGGTGATGGACACCCCAATTACCCTGATTTGGCTAATCCACCTTGTATGCCTGTATGAAAACATCACATGTACCCTATAAACATATACAACTATATGTATGCATAATACTTAAAAATTTAAAGAAGTTAAAAATAAAATAAAAAAGCAAATGGCCATACTATTTATAAAGCTTTAAGTTCTTTCTACTTCTTCCTTAGTTTTGTTTTTAAAGGAAAAGAACATGTTCCTAATGATTTCTAGATTCACATTTTCTATATTTTATTTAAATTAAAAGTTTATATTCTGCCCAACAGTGCTTACTTATAACTTCCACCGAAAAAAAAAAAAAAACACTAACTTAATATCTTTTGTTCTTTGATTTCTTCACTCCTATGCATACAATCAGGGTCTGTTCTATTCCTGTTTGTAACATTACTGGATAACAGGGCCACATTTGTCAGACGCTAGATAGGGTGGTGGGGGTGGGTGGAGGATATGACACCTTTTTTATGAAGTAAAATGAAAGTTTGAGAAAAATGCTTATGATGCATTCATCGGAAGTGCATCCAAAGCAAACTAGTTTCTACTTTCCTTCTGTGTAAAAGGGATAATTTTTTTTTCTCCTTTTGATGGTAAAGGAAAACTCCTGATTATCTCTAATCTTTGGAGATTTATCTTAAGACTTTCTTTCACTTTCACTTCAGGAGAAAAGACGAGAAGATTACATTTAATGTAGTCTACTCAAGGATAAATGATTAAAACTCAGTTCAGTTGTTAACACTCAATGTTCTTAGGAACAACAGAAGATAGTCTCCTGGTCTCCTTCCAAATTCTTCCTGCCTTTAAGAAGAGAACTTCCATAGAACCATGCTTCTCACAGGTGGTGGGTTATTGTGTTAGAGGAATTTCAGTGGCCTCTGCCCACTCTCACAAATACACCTTCTTATCCCTAGCTTATAGCACTTCCCTTCTTCTCAGGGATGTATGATCTGGTTTGATTCTCATAGGGTCATCCCCTCAGCCAGCCTATATTTAAACTGGTAAAGGAGCCATAATCTGTGGGAGAAACATGCTAGTTTGTAGTGTGTGCCAATTTCTGTGGTGTAAATACTCCCATCGTGGCTGATTTCAAGCTACCAACATGATGTCACTGAACACAGAGTAGCATGCCACAACATAATATTTCCACCTTACAGATACAATTGACATGAATAATCTCAAGAGGATAAATAATGGTATTAATAAAATAATTGGGGAGGAATGAACTTTTAGTATATATTATTTAATATCTTTGTTTTTAATATAATTTATATAGTTGCAAGTTTGGACAACTTAATTTTTTTTTTTTTTGAAACAGAGTCTCACCTTGTTGCCTGGGCTAGAGTGAGTGCCATGGCGTCAGCCCAGCTCACAGCAACCTCAAACTCCTGGGCTTAAACGATACTACTGCCTCAGCCTCCCAAGTAGCTGGGACTACAGGCATGCGCCCCCATGCCCAGCTAATTTTTTCTATATATATTTTTAGTTGTCCAGATAATTTTTATTTCTATTTTTAGTAGAGATGGGGTCTCGCTCAGGCTGGTCTCGAACTCCTGACCTCGAGCGATCCACCCACCCCGGCCTCCCAGAGGGCTAGGATTACAGGCGTGAGCCACCGCGCCCAGCCCCTTAATTTTTAATAATCACTGTGTTTAACAACTGGCTGGCAAAAAATTTAACAGGTGGTCTCATGAGCCACTAAGAGCCAGTTCCAGCAGACCACTGCTATTCTAGGAAAATTTCTCTGACGCTCCAGTCTGGGTGAGTTGCCGCTCGTGGGTGTTCCCGCTGCATTTATCACATTCTACAATAATTGTCTGATATCTTGTTTGTACCCTCATGAGAGCAGGGACATGTCCAGTTGGCATATCCCCAGCACTTGTGTTTGGCCTTAGTGGCACTCAACAAATATTTGTTGAATCCTGGGTTGAATGAATGGTATGGAGTCAGGCTGATATAATTTACATGTTTACTTATATTCCGCAAAGTGATCTTAAAGAAAGGCTTTAAGCCTTATAAGCAAAGAGCATATGAAAAAATAATCATTTAGTAAGGCTGAGAGGGTCAGGGTTTATTTTCTCTCCACACTCAGAAATATGCTTTGTTCAGTTCCTTGTAACTCCTCCCTACTCACCATTTGGGAGGAAATATCAAGGTGTTCTGCTGTTTAAGGAATGCAAATCCTTTCCGGGAGGAAAAAATCTTCTCAAGCAAATGAAAAGAACTTGCTTTTCATTGAAGAAAAGATTTTAAGACATATGCAATACATCTGACAGAAATTCTGGAACCAAGCTATGTAAGCATCAGGAGTAAATTTTGAAAACCTTAAAGCTGACATGGTAGCTGGCTTTTGAAAATTGAAGCCAATGAAAAGTGGCCAAAACTAAAAATGATGACTTTACTTGATTCAGTAAAACGCCAAATTCTCTTAGCAGAATCCTGAACCCATCTAGGGAAGTAGAGTTTGCCAGAGCACTTGGCCAGGGACCATTGCAATCAATCTTTCAGGAAAGAAAAGCGTGAATCAGACAGCAATGAAAAAGAGAGAAAGAAAATGAGAGAGAAAGAAGAGGGAAGAGAAGAGAAAAGAAGAGGAGCGAAGAGGAGAGATTGTCCTGAGATGTAAGGATGAAGAACTGTTTTCTTAGATGGCAACCCATAAAGAAAATTGCCACACTAATTTAAAAACATTTAGTGAGTATAAGAAAAAAACATCGTGAGTATAAGGAAAGAAAGAAGTCATTATCAAAATGTTTTAAGTTTATACTCAGGAAAACACTTCTTAAGATATTAGCAGAATGCAGTTAAGAACCCTCCAAAAATGTGTGAAATGAAGTTCTAGGGCACCAGTGTAATGTTAATAATGTAGTTCTTCTTGCTACTACTTTTATTGAAATGTTTTAAAAAATATTTTAACTTATTCCCATTTACTTACTAATGATATGTGAATGTCCCCTGCACACACGTTTATCACCCATCCACTTTGAGAAAGGGCTCCAGGTCTGGCTGAACAGGGCTCGGATACACCTGCTGCAAAGCACATGTGCTGCTGTTTATCACGTTGACAGATTGGGGATACCAAGAAGGGTGGCTGTGTAAAGAGCCCAAGTTGTCTGCCACTTTGCTATAAGCCACAGCCGTTGCCTGAGCTCTGAGCCCAGTGATCTCCAGAACCCACCAGCCAACCTGACTGTTTTGTGTGCAAGGTCCTCCCCTCCCTACTAGTTTATCAAGCTCAATGAGTAGCTATCATCAAATGGTCAAGAAACAGGACTTTTTGTGTCCAGGTTATCAGTTTAAACAGAGTTGTTGATTTGCCTTTGCTTTAATTTGGCACAGTAAATGTAGTAAAGGAAATATCAAATGATTTTTTTTTTTTTGGTACATGGGTGCATGATTCATATTATTTTCTTAAGTCTGAGAAAGAAGTGTTCAACCTTGATTTTTATTTATTTATTTATTTATTTATTTATTTATTTTTTTGAGACACAGTCTTGGTTTGTTGCCCGGCCTAGAATGAGTGCCGTGGCGTCAGCCTAGCTCACAGCAACCTCAAACTCCTGGGCTTAAGCGATCCTACTGCCTCAGCCTCCTGAGTAGCTGGGACTACAAGCATGCGCCACCATGCCTGGCTAATTTTTTTTCTATATATATTTTAGTTGGCCAGATAATTTCTTTCTATTTTTAGTAGAGACAGGGTCTCACTCTTGCTGGTCTCGAACTCCTGACCTTGAGCGATCCACCCGCCTCGGCCTCCCAGAGTGCTAGGATTACAGGCGTGAGCCACCACGCCAGGCCCAACCTTGATTTTGAAGAGATAATTAACATTTGAGATAAAGCATATGAAACACATACACCTGTCACAAACACTCAAGTGTTCATCCTCTTTCCTATCTTTTCTCTCTCATTACAGAAATCCACTGCTAATTACCTTCAAAGAATGTTTGCAAAAGGAGATTATAACTAAAAATCCCATTTATTCATAATCTTTCACTCCCAATATTTTTTTAAAATACATACTATGTGCTGGGAATTCTTACAGATTCTGAGATACAGTGGTGAACAAAATGTATGAGCTCCTACTCATCACAGAGCTTAAATTATTCATGTATAACTCTTCATAATCCATAGATTTGACTTATTACCAGTTATTTTTCTATTTAATTACAGATTACTCAGTTAAAATAATACACCTTTATACCTCATTTTTTTCAGTGTCTTTTCTATTCATCATATCATTCTATCTTCACAACAGCTTGGAGAACAGAGAATGTATTACCCCAAGGTCACACAGGTGTAAGGAGAAAGACCAGTGTTAGTATTCCAAATTTTTAGACTCTTGTTTGTGACCTATTGCTATAGTGTGAATGGATATGTTTCCCCAAAATTCATATGTTGAAATCCTGACCACCAAGGTGATGGTATTTGGAGGTGGGGCCTTTGGGAGGTGACTAGGTCATGAGGGTGGAGCCCTCATGAATGGGGTTAGTGCCTTTATAAAAGAGGCCTAAGGAGGCTTGTTAGACCTTTTTTTTGTAATCCCATGGGAGGACACAGCAAGGAGGCACCGTCTACAAAGGAGAGAGCCCTCACCAGAAACTGAATCTGTTAGCACTTTGATTTGGACTTCCCAGCCTCTAGAACTGTAAAAAAATAAACTTCTGTTGTTTATAAACTACCCACTCTAAGTTATTTTGTTATAGCAGCCAGAATAGACTGAGACACCTGTCCATTACACCACAGCTGTCTCTTATGAAAATAATGGCCACACCGGGACAAAATGTATGTAAGGGCCAATGCAGATGTGATAGCTTCTGTTTTGTTGGGTATGAACAGAATAGATTTGAATTTCCCAAGTAGTCATCTAACAAATAGTTCATTAACATTGAAGTTTAAATTAGACTCCAAGGAAATAAAACATTACTTACTCTCAAAACATCAAATCTGATATAAATCTAGGTAGTGTTAACTGTTACCTATGTTTAATATAATATAAAAGATTAGAGTTCCATTTGCAAATTTCAAAATGGTATATGAGAATAGCAGCATCTTTCCCACCATTGTAAGAACCTACTGAATGGAAAGTGAAAGGACATAATTTTTTTTAAAAATACAGGGGCTGAGACAGGATTTACCTACAGCAAATGCTTCTCAGGTTGCCACTAGTGACTTTTTCCAATGTAAAATCAAGCTACAAAAGACAATGCAGAAAATGAAGGAGACAAAGGGATACAGGTATAAAGTTATGTGTGTCTCCAAAAAAAGTACATGCCTTGTTAGTTTATTTTAAGGGAAATATGTTAAGATGTTCCAATGTTTTGAAAGGTAAAATACCTGTATTTAGAAACCTAAGACACATCACTTACACCTTTTATCTATCACCACAGCTCTTTCTCCTCCTCATCCCTCCAAAAGTACCAAATGTCCCTTCTTTTAGCACTTTCTATCTCAATGTCGGCTTCTTTAATCTCAGAATGCCAACATACTTCTGAGATATTATCTCAGCAATCCTCTTAAGAGACAGGATTCATGAGTCAGATATCTTCCTGAAATCCACAGGTTTTGTGAGTCAGCTAGGTGGGAAGGATAATTCCTTTGTACGTCTGTAGCATCTGTCTACATTGGGGCTCCTGAATACTTTCCCAAATTATCTAATTATCACTTTCAGCATCCCTTGGAGAGAAGCAGGCAGGAGGTAACACAGATTCTGTTTCTTAAAGAGGTAGAGCTAATGTTTTATACCACAATAAGGTGATTTAGCCTACAGCTAACATCCTCTAGAAACTTCTGTTAGGTTGTAAAGAGGAGACCTTTAGTGTCTTCAAATAGTATTTTTCTCTGGAATTAAAAGTAGGGGAGAGTAGACCAACTTCACAAATACATCTAAGTAAATGCAGTTCTACCGGAATCACCTCTCATCTTGGCAGGTTACAACTACCTTCACGGTACATCTCAGGGTGTGTTCTCGGAAACACCAGTCTTATGAAAACCCCATGGGGACACTATAGCCAAATGATTTTGGGAATCACTGCAAATGGCATCCTCCCTTTCAATGAATCAGAACACATGTTAGCAGGAGGAACCCTTTGTGAGGATACCTAATTTAACTTTGACACATGGAATGTATTGCTTATGTAACAGCTGTTAGCTCTCCGAAATAATGTTTTGTAGAAAACATTTAAGAAATATCAGCCCGGACATGTTTTCCCCTTCAATTTTTCTTATTCAGAAAGCAAAACTTCTAGAAAATACAGATTATAGCATGATATAATTAACTAATTATTATCAAGCACTTACTTTTCTGGACACTGGGTTGTGTTTTCCTACCTTATGGATTGCATTTTATCATCACAGTGTATCTGAGTGGCAATATCGATATTATTATTATTTTATTTCAATTGATATAAAATTAATAAAATTATATTGATATAAGTAATATCAATAATATTATTCCCATTTGACAGAGGAGGAGATTGAGGCTCAAAGAAGACTCCACAAAAGTTGGCAGGCACTGGGCTGTCCTCTGCCCCCTCCCTATATACTTTCCCTGGGTAAACACTACCAGTTTCAGGGTTTTAAATACCATCGTTAGGCTACTGATCCAAATCTACATCTCCAGCCCTGATCACTTACTTGATCTACTGACTCTCGTGTAATCTAAGGCCCTTTCCATCACATTGCTCCTCATCTGTTTTTTCTGTTATTCAAAATATAAAATATTGGCATATTCAGGCCACCAAGGAAAAGGTTCACTGGTCTTTTATACTGACTCAGCCCTGGACCTTATAAGCCTTCATCTAACAATACTGCTGCTACAGCAAACTCAGAAAATTGAGACAGTACAAATGTTCTGTATAAGAATTTCTTTTGTTGCCCAGTCCAAGAACTCCATATTTTAAAATGTATTTTTTTCTGGCTAGCAGATTGCATGTTGTCTTAGTCTGTTCAGGCTGCTATAGCAACATGCCATAAACTAGGTGGTTTATAAATAACAGAAATTTATTTCTCACAATTCCAAGAGCTGGGAAGCCTACAATCAAGGCTCCAGCATATTGGATGTCTGGTGAGGGCCTGCATTGTGTTTTAGAGATGGCACCTTCTCGCTGTGTCCTCACACGGTGGACAAGGCAAGGGAGCTTTCTGGGTCCTGTTTTTGTAAGGACACTACCCCCATTCATGAGGGCAGAGGCCTAATCACCTCCCAAGGGTCCCACCTCCTAATCAATCACATGGGTGATTAGGTTTCAATTTATGAATTTGGGGAGGACACACATATTCCATCGCACATGTATTAAAAATGAAATTATTAATTTTCATTTTGTAAGTCATCTAAGTTATATGATGGATATATGTTGGAAGATATATTCTCAGTATGAGACTGCTACAGATGTTTTTCAATTATTCCTGAGCAAAACCCGGGCAAATTCATGCTCCGGTACTCCTTTGCAATTGTTCTCATTAAGTTCTGTAAAATTCTGAAACATAGCACTAGATTCCTAGGCTTGGAATTTCCACACTAAAGAGTTTATGACACTTCTGTTTTTTAAGGGTATGATAGAATCTCTGTTTAGGGACCTTCAAGATATGAGGTTATTGTGACACATTTTCATGTAGGTCTTGAGCTGATTATGGGGTTAGGTGTTGTTTCCAAAATTATTAGTAGTCAGTGTTTTCTTCAGTTTGGATCACAGACCCGGCAATTTCTGCTCTAAAGCTATTTTCAAAATCCAAACCTGACCTAAATAACAGAATGCTACTAGGCTATATTAACTAACCTATGTTCTGTAATAATTAATATCCTCCAAAAAAAATCAAGCAAGTTTTAAGTTTTTCTGTTATGATGAAATATCTCCCCAGAACACTAATAATTTTTAGGGCATTCATGTTCCTTTGATTTAACTTAACCCAGTGAGCCAGATTTATCCCAGAGGGTGAATTAAAAAGATCTGTTAACTCTTTCAGTTCCTGGCTTCCTGAAATCTCAGCCAGGCCATGAGTATTGTTTCTCCTCAGGCTTTATATTTTGTAAAAGTCAGCTGTCATTTTCAAAGCAATCCAAAACAGCACACTCAACAGATCCCTGGAGCTTTGGAAATGTTAATGCCCTCCATCAGCAACGACCTTGCCAGGGGGAAGTGATTTAGGCTCTAGGGAGAAAAGGGAACACTATCTTTATCACACTGGTTTACACCATCAACTTCAGAAATTGTGTGAGAGAAGAATAATCAATCGTGTGTTAAGACCAATCTCGAGTAATGCCAAGACAAAGTACTGCTGCTCTGCAAAATGCTGAGTTGAAGGAGAACTTTTGAATACAACAAAAGAGAAATTAGTTGTAGTGGTGAAACAAAATGAATTATGCCTCAAGATGGAATTTGTCATTGTAAATGGCACTCAAGAGCTCTCTACATACTTCAGTGGAATCACAGAATATGCATGGTGAAAAATGCTTATTTTAGAGTTAAACAACACAGAATCAAATAACAAAACGAGAATGAATGCATTGTAAATATACGCGTGCAAGTTAAGAATTAGCTCACATAAATAGTCCTGAAAAGTTTACTGAAAAAACTATCTAGGAGAAGAATCATCTCCTCTGTAAAACTGGAAGAAACATAAAAGTCAAACTTCATCGAAATTTCCTGAAAATGTTACTGTATTTCCTATAATTGTAGTAAAGCTATCATCTCCTGATAACCAGCACCAAATATAAAGCTTCTATAAACAGCAAAGGAAGTGTCCCCACACCACCCTGAGTGAAATCACTGTGGAAAAGAACTGGCAGCTCAGTCCCTAAGATCATTACAATAAAATGTTTGATTTCCCACAGCAACCCTAATTGTGACACGAACAGCTGTCAACAACAAAATTAGAAGAAACTGTCATTATATGGATTTCATCCACACTTGCTTGTCCTATTTCTACATCATTGCTCTAGAGAGTGTTTTCAAAGAATTCTTCCAGTAGAGATTTTCATTATTCAAATGAGAGTCATTCAGATTATTTGGCCTTATTTGCTATACATGAAATACATTTGTCATGATAACAAGAATCTCAAACGGATGTTTATGGAATGCCAAATTCAAGTACATGAGACTACTGGGATACAATTCATTTAATCCTGAAATCATCGTATAAAGTAAATATTGTCATTCCTATTTTTAATACAGTTAATTCTCATTATTTGTTGTAGTTGTGTTCTATAAAGTCATTGCAAACACTGAATGAGCAAATACTGAACCATTGCTCCTATGGGAAATATAGGGTTAGGCTCCTGTAAGCCACTGGTCACAACATTTTTGTCAACTGATCAATACATAACTTTGTTTTATGTGTGTTTCTGTTTAAGGACAACTTATTTAATATGTATGGTCAACTCATTAGCATTGAACTCATGGCACCATAACTCAGGCTTGAACAAAGTTTATCTAACACACATATTTTCTCCCTAAAACACATCATGTCCTTCTTGTGCTTAGGAACACTAGACAGTACTTCAGCCCTATGCTCGGGGGCCATTATAAACATTAAAATCACCAAGAGAAAGCACAAAAATGTGGGGGGGAAAGGTGGTACTACATAGACCACATAAAGTACACTTGTTTACAGTATGAGAGGTGAAATAAGGAGACAGAATACCACCTTCTCCAACCTCAGCTGGGAACATGCATGTAGAGTGACTCAAATTTTTTGCCACTCTGCCTATGTCCGTGAAAGTGCTGTGAGTATTAATTTGGGGACTACATATAAATTTTAGTGAGTAGGCAAATTCACAAACACGGAATCTGCAAATAATGAGGATTGACTGTATATGATGAAGCTAAGAGTCAGGGCATATAGTTGGTCACTCTGTATTTGTCTGGGTAATTCTGTCATATTAATGGTTGTACTTGGTTAAATTTTGAAATTAGAATTCACTGGAGGTAAAAATTCCATGAGAAATGTGAAAGCTATTGCCTTGCACACTTCAGCATCATGATTTTAGGAGGAAACTGGTGTAACTCTCTTTGACCTTTCCATGGTTCTTCCAGGTCTTTCAGGGATGTGGCCAGCCCAAACCTGCTCCAGCTCTCAGATCTGCCCGCTCAGCTCCTGAAAATTTTAATACGCGTTTCAGGCCCTACAATCCTGAGGAAAGACCAACAACTGCTGCAGGCACAAGCTTGGACCGACTGGTGAGTATTCTTGGATTGATGAGCATGGCACATGTTCCGGGTTACCAAGGCAATTCTTCAAAAAATACTTATGGGATTCTGAAAAAGTTGGTTATAAAAGTCCTCTCATTCTCATATCTGCTTCTGTTCTTAATTAGAATATTGAAAGTAATGAGATCTTTCTTTTAGGTCATAAATTAGATTATTTAAGAAATCTTATAACTATTAATCCACTAGTGCAGTGACCAAATTTCCAACTTCATATTTCTTATGAAATATTAATTTGAAAACTAAGTTACCAGTTCTTCCAGAAATATAATTACAATAGCACATTTCATATTCATCTGCTTCAGTTCTTTTCTAAAACTGATTATTTATTCAATTATGATACATTGTAACTTTATTATGACTTCTCCTTTTATGCAGTTTCTTAAGAGTGTGAAAGACTTTGCCAAGAAACTTCAAATCAATGTTACTACCATTTTTTCCTTTTCATGTGTCTTTAAAAATTTGAAATCCTTAGAAGTAATCACTCTTTGAGCTGTTTAGATGTATGTCAGGGGAATGAATGATATCTATCATCAAAGCAGTTTGTTCGGAGAATACAACCATAAACATGGTAATCAATTTTTCGAATGTGTTTTAAAAACCAAATTTTACCATAAAAAATTAAAACCCATAATTTCGAAGAAATACTACCTGATTATTTTCACTCAATTTCTTCAATTTATAGTACTATAAACTATTTATATCCCTATAATTGTTAATGCTATTAATGTTGCTTTGCCAATTATCTTGATGTAAAATTAACAGATTAAAACCCTTAAGGTCATGAAACACTTGAACCACATCTGATTGTGTCATATAAACTGAGATCTCAAGGGATGCTGGTTGTGAAAATACTTTTATTAGTCACTGTTATAAATTACTTTATGATTTTCGTTAATATCCTTCTACAGTGTGGAACTCATAAGATTAAACTGGTTGAGTTTAGCCTCGAAGTAAGAACATCTCAGCAGTTCTCTCTACAAAAATCAAATGTACTTACAACATAAGGACCTATCCATGAAGTGTCAAAATAAAGGGGTAACTGGAGTTGTTAACTGCTAAATTATGGTGTAAATTTATTACCATTTATTAGCAAATATAGTCCCCACTTCAGTGTAGATTTTGGAAAAAGTATCAGATTTGTAATTACCAAAACCTTCTACTTTACCTTACTTATATCTGTTCTTTATGACAGTTTCAGGAAAAGTTTAAAATTAGTTCCTATTTTTCTTTTAAACAAACAATTAGATTCCATGATCTAACAATTAGATTTTTTTTAAACAAACAATTAGATTCCACCAAACCAGAAGCACAAATGGTGAGTATGGGTTTGATCCTTTTTTGCCCATTTTAGCTGGCTCTAACATAGTTATTGGAACAATCCAGGCTTTTCTGAATTTTTGTAAAATCTAATTTAAAAACTGAGGTACAATGTAAGAGGAATAAGTTCTAGAAATCTGATGTACAACATTGTGCCTGTAGATAACAATACTGTATTGGACACTTAAAAAATCTGTTAGAGTAGATCTCGTGTTATATATATTTGCCACAATAAAACAAAATTTTAAGAAAAGAACTAGGGTACATTATGCACTTAGTAACAATTGCATTAAATTTGAACAACATAATGAAATCTATGACAGCTAATTAATTTTTTCCCCTTTGAAAAAGAGAAGCACAGTTTTCTCTTATCCCCAGGAGAAATAAACACACACCCTTTAAGGGGAACTATAGCAAGAAAAATGTTTCTCAAGACCACAATATTTTATGCAGTTTAACACAAAGTAAATAAAACATCAAAACTTTGAGAATTTCACATGATGTTTAAAATCTGATTGATATGAAAATCGGGATTTGAACCTTTTATAAAGGATTATCATCGGTAATATTCAAAATGCTCCAAATACAAGGGTCTTGAAGAGTATTGGCAAATAGCAAACTGAATGAGGATCTTCTATTTTGTGCACCCCCCAAAAATATATAGTTAACCCATTTTTTTCTGAAAATAATTGGTAATGGTTAATTATATGATCATGAGTAAAATCCAAGAATCAGACTCAGTGCATAGGAATTCAAATCAATAACCCAATTTTAATCTAAAACATTCTCTCATGGTATGTAGTATTTACTTCCTCAAAGGTGTGGCTTCAGGCTCTGTAAGTGAATATTGCAGTTTTATTGATTTTTTTTTATTAAATTCTGATCCCTTCCCAAAGTGTAAGAATAAGTGATTTATAATTCACCGCCAGCCATAAGCCCACTTTGCTCAGCTCCTGAGAGCAAGGGGCTGTCTCCACATCAAAAGGAGCTGTGCCAGGGTTATCACTGGGAGACACAAGCTAGGCCTGAAGCTAGTATCACAGTCTCTGTTTGCAGCCGTTGGCTTCCCCAAGGCCTCCTTCCCTTTCAGGGTTCTGTATATCTCTGAACGTGGAAAGGTGGAGCAGTTGCCCTTGGCCAGACTGCTGTGCAGCAGTCAGCCTTGCTCACTGTCAAGAAGCAGGCATCGGCAGGCCATCCAGATGGGTCTCTCATCCACTACAGCCTATTTAGACTATAAATCAGGCTCCTGTTACCTACTCCCGTTTTAATTTTCCGCTGAAAAGGTGTTTCCTGAATATTTATAAGAGGCATGCATTTGAGAAAAGGAGGATAATTAAAAAAAAAAAAAAAACCTTCCCTTTATTTCTCAAAGTATCTCAGCAGAGAAAATATTCCAAATTCAAAGGCCAGCATGGAAAGAATATTCTGGCCACCCTACCCCTTTTGCCAAAATGAAAATAACTATAAAGCTCTTGGAGAGTTACTTCTTAGTACCATTTAAATTAGTACCTGTGGTAATAACTTTGAGATCTGTTGGTAAATGCTTATATATCAGTTATTGTAAAGCTAAGAACTGGCAATTATGGGGTTTGTTTTAAAAATAAAGCTTCTAACCCTAGGCTGGGTAAAGTGCTGCTAAAACTTATATAAAAGAATTGAAAACAAAACTCTCTCTCAAAAAATATGTCAATTCCATCATTTAACCTCTTATTATATACATAAGGAACTTATAACATCTTTTATATCACTAGGGAATATTTCTATTTGTTCCTCTAAAGTGATATGAGCATAAAAAACAGCTAAGGTACTCAGTAGCGTTCAGACATGCTACCCTAAAGTTATTTTTGTTATCCAAGGATGAATGAATGTATTTGTATAAGTTCAGCTAGTGATGAAAGCCAACTCATTTGAGAATATTGCAGTCCTTAGGGCCAACAGCCGGCATCCGTGGAGGACACAAATGCCACCAACTGCTGTAATTCAGTTAAGGGGATGGCCCTCGCGCCATGTCTCTTTCCTGTTACCAACACACACTTACGCTGACAGCCCCTCTGTCCCTGCCAACCGTTAACGATTTTCAGTTAAATAGGCCAGAGGTGATTATTTACACTCAGAAAGAGATCGGCTCCTTCCTTTTTTCTGAAATTCATACTCTCTGAATTCTCTTCAATAATTTGATGTGAAACTATGGTTTTTTTCCAAGAGAGTTCCAATTCACTGGAAGTATAAAGTATAAAAATAAGTCAGCACAAAATAGCTCGATTTTTAAGATCTGAGCATACAAAGGTATTTCAAATTATCCTTCATGGAAAGCAATTAGTTGTACAGCTCAGAAAATTAGAGCACAACGTGCTATATGGCTCACAAACATACTTGGGCAAGGAGTGTCTGTTATTTGACTCCGGTTGCTTCATTAGAGCCAAAGTGTATTTTAAATTGTGTATCTTAGAGGAATATATTTTATAAAAGTAAAAAAATTTTTTTAAAAAAATGCCAGACTTGGAAGTTAACTCAGCAAGTTGGTGATGATTTAGACCAATAAATCTCCAGTAAGTATTCAACATTGTCCTGTGTGTGTGTGTGTGTGTATTTCTCAAATACCTTCCTGGTCATTCGGAGGGCATTTGGGGCAGGGGTGGGTGGAATGCCAACCTACAAAGCTAAACTTTATACCTGTGCTGTGCTATTATGTATAGAATAATCTCTTTTTCTTTTTCCTCTGAATTTGTTTTCCTCTTGCTTCCCAGAGGACTGTGTGGAGGACAATGCAGCATAGTGTAAGCAGTGGTCTTCTTATTCTTCCTCATCCCCATTTGTCTTCGTGCACTCATTCTAGACAGTCCCCAAGAAATTCCACCTCCAAGCTCCCTTTCCAAATTATCTGGAGTGAATTGAATGCTGCACATGGCCCTCTTGTTTAGTCGTTTCCTCTCTGCTTGCTATTTACTGTTAACAACCATTTTGATATTCTTTCCCAATGGCGAAGGTTTCAATCTCTTCTTTGTGTAAGAGTAGCTCATTTGGTGGCTGATTTAAATTCTATCCTGATGCTCAGGCGATGTATAGTCTGCCTGAAAAACTAGCTCTTCCCTGATAGAATATATTGGCCTTTTTTTTCTTGTGCTGAGTGAATAATTACCTTGCTAATAATAAGAACAAACTAACACCAGCTCTCATGCATAAGGAGCTAATTTTTCCATTAGCTGGAACACAAGAGAATTTAGGGGGTTAAAAGATAAATTGTGGGATAGCTTGTTTCCTCTTTTATTTTCTACTTCAACTTACTGATACCTTTTAAAATATTCAGAGAGAGAGTGAGCATTGGATATTTTTTACTTGAAAGTTTGAATGGGGGCTGAGGACAATTAACTGCCAGGTTATCTTACTTGACTTTTTATATTAACCAAAATAGCAAGATAGTTATCTAATCTGGCTTCCAAAATACCATTCCATGCTGGTAAAACTCCTTAATAAAGATCTGTTCCCTACATAGCATCATGGACCCAGGAGAAAAGGTGACTCTCAGCTGAGCAGTGCACATATTTATTCATGCAGCACACCTATGACAGCATGGTGCTAACTTAAATCCAGGTAGTGGTAAAACTATGTCTAAAATTCCTCCCTTAAAATTCATTTGTTTAAGAATAAATTGTCACCTAGGTAGTATCTCCATTCATCATTCCAACTCTCTGAGACCGGGGCAATTTGGATGAGGTAAGGAAGTTAAAAGGTAAATCCAGAACAGCACACTCGAGAAGGGAAGACCTCAAGGAGAGGACAGGAAAGACAGTGCCAACACATTCTCTTGGAATGTCCAGATTTTCTTTCCTGCAGTTGGCCCAGTCCAATCTCCTTGTCTGACCGTTATCATGACCCTTGTAGCTTTCCTCAAGAGTTATGACTTCCTTGAATATCCTCAAATGAATGCCAATTTTGATATCTCCGTGTCTGTTGGACTTCCCTGCTTGCCTTCTGTAACCTTATCTAGACCAAAAAATCACGTCTATTTTAGATATGATTCTTCTAAAAATACACCACAACTTTTGAAATCCATTGGTATGTCATTGATGACAAACATGTTGTTATTATTATGTATAGATTTAAGGACTTACAAAATATCATCAAGATCTGCACTTTTTTATTGTTCTGAAACAAAATGGACAAAGCAACTAACATTTCTGGCGTCATTTCCTGCCTAGTGGTTAATACTGGTTGCAGAGTAAACTGCTGGTCATAAAAATGTCCTTCCATGCCTCTTTGGGACCATTTGGGTGTGATTTAGGAAGTCTTGGTTGTAAGGATTGGGGGAAACTGTCTGGTGTTCATTTTAAATTGCCATGGCATTTCATTGTCACCTCAAAGGATTCTGCATCGGGCTAAATCCACTATTTTGCATTTCAAAAGGCTGTCAGGCTGTGTTTAAGAAACTGCTTTATTATCTATACCTTCAGCCACTGTCTTTAGGTGAAACTGATATTTCCCACCTTCCAACCCAACACACACGCGCGCAGGCGCGCACACACACACACACACACACACTCACTCACCCTGCCTCAGTCTTTGCTTGGCCTGAACGGTAAAAAGTAAAACCTCAATAACAACAGTAAACCAGATTCTCCACTTTAATTAGTTTTCTAAAGATAAATGGGTCAAGGCCAGATTGGCTTTCAGCCTCTGCTGCAGCTGAATAAATTATGCCCCATTCACCCCAGCAAACAAATGGCTAGTGCTCCATCCACTTCAGATTGTGAACGGCCTGGTCTTGCCTGAACCTGCTTTATCTACTTGCTGCAAAACCCCACTGAGACACCCCGGTTTCATTTTCAATGAACCCTTGGTAATAACAGCAGCAAAATGCAGTGAGCTTTCAAAGCAGGGAGAAAAGAAAAAAAAAAAAAAAACATTAAAACCAAAGCAACCACTATTCTGTCTCAGTTTCTGCTCTTCTCCAGGCAACATCAGCAGCAGGTGGTAGCAGGGAGAGCCGCCTGTCACGGGCTTCTTTCCACTTAGGAGGCTTCTGGGGGATGAGGCTCAAGTGGGGAATATCCTAAGACACATAGTAAGTGATGGCTTATCTCCAGGACATTCTGCTTACTCCACGGACTAGAAGCATGCACAAATCTAATTCAGTGGTATGCACGGCTGGAAACCCGGATGAAATGCCTGTCCCCTGTGTGGGGTTTTCAGCTCACACCCAAAGGACAGTGGACTATTTTTACATCCTTGGGAAGCTCTTCTTTCAGGCGCATGGAAGAATAGTGAAAATAGGAGCATAGACCTCTCTTTCAGTTCAGGCCAAGAGTTGTGTTTAATTGCATGGGGTTGTGTATCTCAGGGGGAAGGAAGAGTGGTCCCATTCTGCCTACATAACACCCGGGAGATGCAGAAGCCCAGCCCACATGGCTGCTTTAAGCCATGTTCAGAGAATCATATGGATTCCAACAGTGAAATAAAGTCATGCCACACATTTTAAAGGGGGGAAACTTTTGCACAACTTATATTAGGTATAAGAGGTCTTAAATCATTTCGGGGGTTATTTACCAACCAAACCATTTAAAACTCTGGCTTAAACTCTCCTTTGTCCTCCGAAACATTCAAGCAAGAGCTTCGGTGACCTCTGTGTCATAAAAATGAAATGTTACACTTTCAAACGCCAAATAGGTCTATTACAAATTTTATATCTACTTTATGGTATGTTGCTATGCTTATTTTCTGCTTCAGATGTTAAAATTTCTTTCAGAATTCCTAGCCTTCAACCAAACCCAAATTGATGCATTTTATAGGTATCTATCAATCAACAAATGGATTTATTGAGTTCTCTGTTGCATAGCATTTAGTAAAACTAGCTGCTATATACAATCTACATCATAGCATGTTGATAGTGCTGGTGTCATCAAAAGGCAAGTGACTATTTGCAAAAGACATTGCTTTTCACGTCAGACACACTGTCTCCTCCAGGGACTAGTTCCTAGTGTAGAGCCTCTTAAAATATTAGCATTCAATAAACAGAAATTGGATTTTGCAATCTAAGATAGACTACACCAAAAAAGAATATGTAGAAGGTATATTAACAAATGAATAATCATTGACCAAATATGCAAATTGAAAACACTAAGCATCTGTAGCATCCTTGATATAGGCCATGTCTAATAGCTCATTTTCCCTTCTCAGGCCAGAACTTTCTGCCCAGATCTTGAACACATTAAACAGAAACTTTGTTGTCAGTTATAAGCTAGTCAGATGAGAAAGTCAATCTGCACACCGGTGCATGGTATCTGTCCTTTATTCCTCAATGTAATTGGTGTTTCAGTGAATTGATTGTGGAAGTCTGAATAGACCAGCCACCCTGAACTGCTCAAACCATACCTTTTAAAATATTTGTTCATGAGACACATCACTTGACATAGATCTTTCATTAAATTATTGGGCAGCTTAAGGAACCTTTCCCTTGTTATGGAAAATGTGCAGTAATTTTTTCTCTTAGCTGTCTGAGATATTTGCACCACAACTCCCAAATGTGATGTTCATGCTTATGAGAGATAGAGCTGAAGAGATGGGATATTTCATAAATACCAGTTTTGATGTATCTGCTATATAATCAATCAGCTTTTAACTGACTCTGGGGCCTACGGAATACATTTTAAAGCACTGGGAATTTGGCTATTCCCATAACATACTTGGACACTCTTTACTGCTAGCAATAAACCTCAGGCATAAACATTGTAGAGAAAACCAGATGAAAAGGAACCCGTTTGAGTGAAAATTGACTTCCCTTCATAAGTGTTAAAGGTAGAAAGATATCTGCAATACACAATAATTTTATTACCTAAGTTCATTCATGGTCGTTATCGTCAAAGGCTCTGACTTCACGGATATTTTCTTACACTCATAAGACTGGCCCAGCTATTAAAAAATGAAAAGTCAGGTTGATAGTAAATGAATGTACTACCACCAGCAGCAGCTCCATTATATTGCTGGCTAACAATTTTTTGCAAGTTGGTTTGTGTAATGTCTGTAAAAGCTTTTCCAATGCTGTATCGATCCAGATGGACCAGCCTAGGCAGAGCTGCACCTATAAACAACCCCCAAATGGGGCTCACAACAACACAAGTTTATTTCTTGTTTGTGCCAAGTGCTCACTGTGGGTTGGCTGTGGTTCAGCTGCCCGTGATCATCACCCTCACTACAGGACCCTGGCATCCATCATCTAGAGGTTCACCTGTCACAGTGGCAAGGGAAATAGAGAATGTGGCAAAGGCAGGTGCCAATGTCTCCACCTGGAAGAGGCACAGCACACTGTTCACATCTCATTGGCTGAAGCAAGTCACATGGCCAAGCCAGCCCTCAAGAAGTCAGGGGTGAATGTCCCTGTGTGCCTCACACAGAGAAAACAGACATGTTAGTGAACAGTGACATTGTCAACCACAAACACTTATGAACAAGGCAAAATTTTTAAACTGATACAAATCAATTTCATTACTCTGTCAAACCCTAAGACAAAACTTACATGAAAAAGAACAGAAAAATGAGTCATTCATTTATTCAACACTTTTATTGTACACTGACATGAACCAAGTACAGATGACTAGAACATAGTCAAAGAGCTCACAACACTTTGGAGAATGACAGACAAAAACTCACTATAGTTTAAATCAGGCCATTTCTCTGGTTAAAGATTGCTCGCAAATGAACTGGCCCTTCTGCGGGCTTTTGAAAGAACTGACTTCTATAAATTTTTTTTTTAGAATCCTAGGAGAAATCTAAGTCCTTGTTAAACAAAGGGAGTGCCTACATCACCCCAGAAAAATAGCATCTCTTTCCAAGTCAGGTTGATTTTTAGCATCAGACGCCTATTAAGCCTACCTGAACTTTGAATTCAATTATAATTCAACCAGAGCAAAAGAACCTCCCCCCCAAATCTGAAGGCAATTTCTCAAAGTCTTTGCCAATGAGTAGGAGAAAAGTGGTAATGGAAGAACAGAATGAGCGAAGACTTTATCACTGGCATTTAGATGTCTTTCAGATCCAGACAATATATATTTTAAATGAGGCTGATATTGCATATTGTGCATGCTGCTCTGTATGACTTGATGTCATGTTTGCTTAGGCAAAGCAATTTTTCTGCTCTTCTCCTTTCTGGGTCAGCCTGGTTGGAACAAATCAAATTGTTCTCCCTTTCTCTCTTTTTCATACATCATCATTTAAGATCACCAAGGATTCGTGTTCTGGAACCTGCTCTTGTCTTCTTGTACAATATCAGTTTATTTCTGAGCAGCGTTCATTGAAGGAGAACACTTTTTACGGGTTAATCAGGGAAATTGCACCGGCTGACAGCAACAGCAAACTTATCGACTGCAATGAAAGTCTCAGGGACGTGTGTGCCATTGGCTTCAGCGTGGAATTATTTGCAAAATCGTAGAGCTTTGATTCAGCTGAAAGAAAAATTAGAATACAAATTCATAAATTATTTATGTGTAATGAGGCAGGAAACCAATGACTTTCTAAGTTTTTTCCTAAGGGATTTTGACCTCAGAAAATTCCTCAAAGCAGCCGGCATTCATTTCCGCGAAAAACACTCATCTCCGCACTTGAAAAAACTGAACATTTCCTTTGCTCGCTCTTTGCAGCTCCTCGAATGCTAGAAAAAAAGGGGTAAACACGAAGCGGCTGGAACAGCTCTGGGAAGAAAACACAGAGGCAGTTAACTGCCTTAATTGATCTCCTCACATAAAATCCAAAAACCCAGAGGCTATCTTTAGTGCAAGACATGTCCGAGCAAAAATGTTTCCAGTTACTCAGGAAAATCAAATCTTCTTTATACAATAGTCTTCAAGGAACAAAAAATATTTCATTAGGATTTTAATGGGGAGGGCTCAAGTGAAAGAATCCTCATCCTCTCTTTTTCCAAGGCTTCTTGACAAAATAAATAAAAAGCTCTTTACAGTACTGTCATTTTTAAAAAGTTTCTCTTCTCTGTGATTTTGGAGGGTGAGAAGTAAAATGAATGTTTAGGAATGTTTTTTGAAGAAGCTGAATTTGGATAACAGAATATAGTATGACTAGGAAGGGTCCAGGGTGTGTGTGTGTGTGTGTGTGTGTGTGTGTGTGTGTGTTTAATTATTCTACACTCCTTGTGCCCAGTAATAGTAAGTGGACAACTGGGAGATTGTTGCAATTATTTACCAGAATGTAGATGAAGAATGCTACTTTTATAAAAATGTCTGTGATTCATCAGTACTTTTTAAAATGCAGGAACACTCAGTTAGTTGTTGTGAATGAAATGTGACCACCAATTTCCAGTGTCTCCTTGTGTTCACATATCATGCCCTGCCCTGACCATTACCCTCCCTTCTCACATTTCTAAATCCTGCCTTTTCAATCTTTAAAGGTATTTATTTTATACTTTGTAGCTGATACTTCTAATATCTGAAGAGTTTGCTGGTCTCATGTGGTATTTCTGCAGCCTTTTGCAAATGGTGCTTTATTTCTTTACATGTGTTCTGTTTTATTTGTTTCTTTCTGGGTTTTTTTTTTGAGGGGGGGGTGACTCTATATTCCTTGGAACTTAATCAATAGGCTTTGTTGCCTGTGTTGAAGGGTATTTCTATTTCACTCTCGTACTAAGGATTATCCCTGGCAATCCCATCCAGCTTTATGAGGTGGTGTATGTAGTGACATAGGCTCGTCACCTTAAGGAAGCCCTACACTTTAATCTTCTGTCTTCTACTCTACCCTGCAAATCTAGTAAAACCAAAGCTCAAGGTCATTTGGGTCTGGGAAATGCCCTTAGGGCAAAAGCCAGCCTCAGTAAAATTGTTTTCTGGGTTCCCATTTTTACTTCATTTTTGGGGTTTGAAGATTTTTTACTTTCTTGTCAATTCCTTGATTCCTTTAAAATATGTTTTCTATATTTTATGTAGCACTGTTAGCTGATTTTTGGAGAAGGGTCAGTCAGGGGATCTGGTTTTCTATACTTCTCAGGAAATGTACAGAAAAATACACTCGCAGGCTCACATCTTCCAGTAACTCTGTGTTAAGATCCTTTGACTTGGTGAAGCATCAGACTACTTTAGATCAGAGCATTAGAACAGTTGTTTATTTGAGTTCTCTGTTTCTGATAAGTATTCCAGGAAGCTCTGTTTATTGGGCCACACGGTAGTTGGTAGTGTTGGTTAATCCTGTTCCAGGGACATCCCTAGACTTTCAGTCCGCAAAGACAACAGCCCATCTCAGCAGCTCCAAGGCCTCCTAGGCCTGAGCCCGCAGACCTCACCCACCAGAAGGTTTCACTCCAATACTTGGGCTCTTGGTGCTGCAAACTTCTCCAGAAACTCCTGCTGTTGGGTTTCTCTCATGGGTGACTTTAACTAAAAAATGTCACACACACACAACCAGAGCTACTGACCTTCAGAAAGGCAAATTCAGATACACCCTTCCTTTTGTCTCCTTCTTGGCACCTGGAAAGATCCTCCTCTGTATACAACTAACCAACCCAGGCCAGTCAGGCGGACAGAATAGTGAGCAGAGCTGGATGACTCCCTGGAACGTGCTGGGGGTTGTTCTAGAACACCTTTCATGGGCAGTGGACCTCCGACAGCTGTTTGATCAATCGCTGTTGTGGAATATTATGCTCCAAACTGTGGTGATTACTGTTTGCAACTCAGTTAAAATACCCCTTTCCTAGTATTGCATTTATAATAACAGCAACAGTAATAAAAATGGGTTTTAAATAAATAGAAATTAAAAATAAGAAAATTAAATGAATGTTTCTATTCCACTTTTCTGAAAAGAACAAGCCACTTTTTAGATGGAGATGCTCACGTGCTCAGTTCGGCAAGGTTCAGACTAGCGGCAGCGCGGTGCAGTTCTGCCATGGATTGCGGAACCAGAGTGCTGCAATTGGCACTTTCTCCCACGGACCACTCAGAAGTCTTCCCTGGCCCAAATTCTGGACCTGATGGGCAGGTGCTGATACACATAAAGCAGCTAACATATGCCTGCTAGATAGGCTTGCATAGCACACAAATGTATTTTGTTTCATTCATTTATTCTTTTATTCATTCCCTGCTTCAGGCACACAGAGGGTAGGCAAAGGTAGAGAAGGTAAGAAGTGTGTTTGGCATCACAAAACCTGCATCCATGTGGTCCAGAATGAGGACGACAGGACTGAGGATGAAGCCAGTCGCACACAGTTTATTGCCGTTGCCCCCTGACATCATTCTTCCATCCCTCCCAACTTCTGTGAGTAGCAGCACCCCCCCCCCACTGGATGCGCAGCCCCTTTTAATTTCCACGTGGAAATTAAACACTAAAGCCAAGGCTGTGGAAGCAGGCAAGCAGAGTTCAAAACTCTATGTGATCAGGAACGCATTACTTAATGTCGTCTTATTTGCAAATTGATAAAATGTTGCTTATGATGATGACATGAACCAACCTGCTTAAGGCTCCTAGCTTAGCAGTTGTCTGTGTTAAGCCTAGACAGTCATAGTGTTAGCGACAATCAGTGATTACAATAACAGATTAAGCTTAATTGTTATTAGTCATATTCATAGGCAAGAACAACATTTAAGTCGAGAGATTTCAATTATTCAATGAGATTTTGCATAAATTTTTTTAAAAAGATTTTCTTACTTATTCAATGAGGCTTTCACACAAAAAGCCTGTAGGTGAATGTGTTTGCCCCAGCCATCGGTCTTCAGGGAAAGCGGCTGATTCGGCTTCTTGACGAGTTAAAGCTACTAAAGCTTTTCTCGGGGCATTTAGGACTCCATCGCCCAGGACTAGAGGAGAACTGCGAGGTAGCGCTGGCTCCCGGCATCGCTGTGAACAAAGTTAACGCTGGAGCTTCTCTCTAAGATACGGCCACATAGCGAGATTGCAATGAAACATCCCAGGCTGAACACGTGGGAAGCTGACAAGAGATTCGAGTTGTATGAAGGTATTCGGGAAGGATGCAGCTAAGTGACAGATGAGAATAACCTAGAGGAATGCTGGAGGACCCAGAGGCCAGGGACCGGCTGCTTCTCTGGTGACTCATTTCTGAGGGCAGTGTACATGCCTGTGGCCTCACGTCACCACCGGACCGCCACTGAAAGGCTTGTTTTAAAAAACATTCAAACCAGGCAAGGTAGAAATATTGGCAGAGGATGTGAAAACCCCAAATTAGGTGGCGGAATTAGATGTGACGGTAACCAGCATTTGAAATAGCCTTTAAAAAAAAAAAAACTCACTTGAAGGTGAACACAGGGACAAGTCACCAACTGGAATTTAACTGTAAAATGATCAGTCCTACGAGAGTAGATTTGACTATGGGGAATGACAATAAGAAGAATCATCTTGCAGCTATTTTTATCCTCTCCTGCCTTGACCTCTCTTCTTTTAAAATAATGGGAGAGACAGAGGCACAAAGTTAGGATTTGTAGCACAAAGATGGCAGATAAGAGGCACAGTGATAAGAGACAGAGGAGCCAGAACAAGACCCAGGTTGCTTATTTCCATCCCAGATTTACGTCCACCAAGTCTTCCCACCTGCCCGTCTTGCAACCTACAGCGCAGCTCCGATTGCAGCGGGGCCTGTTTAACCGCCTGTTCTAGTTCAGCAAATGAGAGTGAGAAAGTTCTGCATTTGCGAAGCGCTTCAGAACCGACAAGGGGTTTTCACGTCTCATACTTCATTTGTGAAACTCAAAACAACTGGAATCGGCTACTTGATATTACCCTTGAAGAGACTCCCAGTGCCGGCTTTCTGTTTCCCAGGGGCCTAATGGTACGATCCTCTTGGTGTCTGTGATGTTTCTGCTGCCGTCTAAGGTCGAACAAGAGGGGAACAGGCATTTTAGTGGGTTCACTGTTTTGTCTCTTCTTTGTTGTCCGCAGTAAGACCCTCTGTTTGGAAGAAGACCAAAAAAACAAAAACAAAAAGAAGACGGGAAAGAAGGAAGGACGGGAGAAAGAAAGGGAGGGAGGGAAGGAAGAAAATTTCCTGACACTAGCACTGTTTTTAGTGCCCAGAGCCACTCCGCAGAATCCCACGGTGAAGAAGAGCACTCATTTGTTGCTCAATCCTGGGGGAGTCGGGAAAGGGTCTTGGTTAAAGGCAAGGGCAGAGGGCAGTCAGTCTGGATCTCTGTGACCGTTGTGTTTCCAGAACATTAAATCAACGATGAGCCTAAGTGTGCTTTTTATTAAATTGCTGTTATATTCTCAAAACCTGCTGATCATGGGAATTTGGGGATCCAAAGTCCTCATTTTATAAGCTCTTCCTATATAATAGTCGTATGAACAGATAAACTATTTTTTGTTGAACTGACGATTAGGAGTAAAAACTATGGCTCTATTGATTGGAAACGATAAGAGGCTTTCAGCACAAGTTATTTAAAATGCTTGTGGGAATTGTAAAAAGCCCCTCCAGGATTTTTGGCTTTTGGTTAAAATCCTTATTACATATTTTTTGTCTTCTGTGTCCAAATGACGGCATTGTCTTAAATCGAGGTCAGCTCCTTTGCAACCTTTCGATCAATGTGGCTCAAATAGTTCTTTGGTTTACCAGAAACACCAGAGCCATGTTTGGCTTTGGGCTGGCTCACACCAGCTCTAAACACAAGAGTGTTTGTTCAGGTGAGCAGAGCAAGATGACAGGTCCTTAAAAGTGCTGGCCGTGGCCTCTTTGCCCACCATGAACTGGGACGCTTCCCTCAAGGTGGTCGCACGAGGAACTGAGTGAGACAGCACTGAGCCAGCCAGCATGGATTTGCCATCACCACCAGGGAAAAACCATTCCAAACACTTGCTCCACGTTCAGGGACCCCTAGAGTTGGAAGAGACATTAAAAGTCCATCCTGTCCAATCCCTTCACTTTACCAACAAGGACTCCAGAACCCAGAAAGATGGAATAACAAATCCAAACATCACACTGGCTTAGCACTAAGATATTATTTTGCTTCTCAGCTTTCCGTCCAATAATATAATCTAACAATGCATTTTTTAAACTAATGTCACAATGGTGGTTGTATTATAATTCCATTTTCTTCCACGAAGATCAGGAATTTTTGGCATATATATTCCAGAATGAAGAAAAGCTACAAAATTATAATCACAAAGAAAGCAAAAAGTAAAAATCAAACTTCTTGGATCCACTGTTCACTGTCACAAAAGAGATGGACTTTTTTTTCTTAATAGACTTTATTTTTCAGAGCAGTTTTAGGTTCACGGCAAAATTCCTACCCCACATAAACACAGCTGCCCCCATTAACACAACATGGTATATTTGTCACCATCTATAAACCTACCCTGACTAACCTTTTCATCCAAACTGATTTAAAATTAGCCGTTAATAGAGATTATCCCATATGTTGCCATTTTCTAGTGAAAACAAAAAAAGTACTAAAACCTTTGGTGAGTCCTTTAACCTTTCCTCTGGTAGTTAAATGGCAGGGAGCAAAGCAGGCAGGTAAAAGTAAAAGAGAAGATTTCTAGGACCCTTTGCAGCTTGCACATGTGGGCGCTCTGTGAGTCAGGACAGTTAATTCCGAGTAACTCGTTCCCTCCTCCAATGAGACCATCTAGAAATGCAAGCGTGGGAACAGGAGCGTCTACCTCCAGCTCCCACTGTTATTTTATCAACAATAACTTTCTCAAGGGACTTTGACAGCTAAATATGTTTGTAGTTTAGCATCTACCAACAGCAACGTGAGACAGCAAATATTCTCAGTGTATTTCTGGGACACACATATTCCAAGGCAATAAAGGAGGAGAATTTGTTATTTTTTTCCTCTGCATGCACAATTTCATGCGTAATTTTAAAAATAAGGGCCCACTGCCTTCTGGTGGAGCCACGCTGTTCACGTTGCCATAACACTGTCTGACTAGCTGTGTTTACAGAGGTGCTTTTTCCCTGTGTCAGCAAACTGCATGGCTTGGAGACTGCAGGAATCCCATGGAGGTGATTAATTACCGAGCATCTCGTCACAGATGTTTTCCTCTTTTTCCCCCTTTTGTGGGCCTTTTTTCACTTCTTCCCCCGCCCTTCTCTCCTGCTCGGTCCTGCACAGTTCCCGTTGCCCCATCGCCACCTCCCCGCTGTGGCTTCTCTCATGAAATTCTAGGCCACGACACAAGCAAAAAGGTGTTTTCATCTCACGGTTCATTTACTGCAGTCAGAACAAAAAACAAAAGCAAAACATTTCTAAAACTGCCAAGCACTTGGAGGAATGTCTACTTGCTAAACTGTCACCTCACTCTGACCCTCGTCCCCTTTTCAAGATTTTCAGTGTTCTGGTGACACTTAGGTGGTCACATTGATGGAAAATATAGATTCAAAAGTGAGCAGGTCCTTTTCTTTGGTGAGAGGTTTTTTGTATTTGGTTTTTTTTTCACTGTATCAACAGAATGTGTGATACACCAAGTAAAAAAATATCACTACCTCTTAGACAATTGCATCTAAGTGCAAATAGTTTCACATAGTTTTCTCTTTCCTTTAATAGCTTCAATGCCTCCTTTTCTTAGGACGGGAGTGTAGCTGAGAGGTTTCCTAACGGTGACAAGAAGTAGGAGCACACTGCACACCTGGGGATGTTGAAATTGACTTCTCCAGCCAAGCATACTTTCTCACACCCCTCCTCCCCTTATTTTGTTGGGAGAGAAAATAGCAAAGAGTTATCTTTCTGCTTCCTGGAGTTATACTATAAAGCCAACAGTTAGAGAAAGATCTGTCTCAAAGGACTCCTCTGCACATTAGACCAGGATACTGAATATGTGGGACTTGGATACCTACATCAGAAGCTTATTAAAATACTGATTCCTGAGGGCCAACCCAGAGCCACACTAAATTAGCCAAGGGGGGGTCCAGGCAGCAAATCTGTATTTTTAACAAGCTCTCCAGTGATTCTGATGCACGCTGCCTAACATGCTAAACAGGTTGTTCCTGACTTCTGACAACCTGCCTTTTTCATCTTCCCGTCCCCAATGCCAACGTGTTCAATGCATGTTTCTTGGAAGAATGACTACTCTATTAGATGACTATAAATGACTTCATGGCTCACACATGGAAAAATTTACCCTAAAGCAAGGCTCCCTGTAGAAAGAGAAAAAGCCAAACTAAGATTTCTTGGCAATGCTGGATTGAAGCTTTGCTTTCTGGCTGGGTGTTTTGTTGGTTTCACTAATGTCAACTGCAACCTTGTGTCACTGCTCTTTGTCAGGAGCTAATGTAAAGAGAGACCACCAGAAACATCCAGTAGCTTGGCTCTGCCTCCTGGAAGTCTTTCTAGAGAGAGGTTATATGTAAAAGTTACATATAAATGAATAGACTCATAAATAATATTTCTGTACCTGATGGCCCTCATCCACTACATTTGCTATTTCTCTGCTCAGGGAAGGGAAGATGGATTTGTTTCAGTCTGCTGCTCTGCATTCAGTTGAGAATTGGGCAGCCTGGTGTAGGAGGGGACACTTCTGCCCCTGAGTCCCTGTGTGACCTTGGACAGGCCACTTTCCCTCTCTGAGCCCTGGTTTGCACACTTTAAAATGAGTTGTGAACTGCAGAGTCTCTACAATCCCTTACTTAGAACAACAGGATTGTAAGCTCCTGTGTGAGTGTAGAACACGTTCCCTGTGACCCCGTTCCCTGTGACCCCATTCCCCGTGACCCCATTCCCTGTGACCCCATTCCCCGTGACCGGTGGCTCCTGGACCACACTTCAGATCTCCTAAGGAAGCTTCCGTGGGGCTGAAATAAGGCTGATAAGCTGCTTCCCACAGACAATGGAGCCCTTGGAGTTTTACTTCTTTTTCAGAATATCTGGTTAATGTCTTTTAGAGTGTGACTCATATTTCTTTGTTGTCCAAAAGGGAGTCAGAGAGGTACAAAATAAAGAAATTAAATAAAATGTCCTCAAGAATATCCCAGAAGAATAGAGGTAGAGAAAAGTCATGCTGGAATTTAAGCCTCTGAAAACATTTGGCAAAATGCTGCATTCTCCCTGCGTGTTCAACGTTACGAATTGTCACCTGAGCTCACAGTGTTCCAGGACCCACCACACCCCGCCCCTCACAGCCTCCACCTAGAAGGACGTCATTCCCAGAAGTGCATCTGAGCCTCTCAGGATCGTCCGCAGCTGCCACTTGCTCAGTCCGGGAGACATCCAATTCCTTCCCCGGAAGAGAATCTCGCTTTCATCTCCCCTTTGAGGTAGCATGTCCCAAATTACACAGCCAAGGTCTTCCTCCCAAGGGGAGGCTTATTCTCCACAGGATCTGCAGACAGTGAGAAAATTTACCCGATCTTGAACCATTGTGGTTGAACAACTGTATAAATGTAATTGAAATTCATGTGTTTCCAGATGAACTTGGACTTCCACTCACACGTTGCACTGGACGCGTTTAGGAACTCAGAAAATCCTGGGTTGTCCGATAATTTCCCAAAAGTTGTTTTTCTTCTTCTTCTTCTTCTTCTTTCCTTACCTTGGTCCTATTTGGGACAAAAATCCTGGGGTCAGAAATTTTACCCATTCCCATAAATATGACTTTTTGAACCTCCCAAAGAGGCAGAAAGGAAGCCAAATGTGATTACTCAGCCTCTAAAATTTCATCATGTGGTGATTCATCAAAGAAACTGAAGGTACTGCACATTTCTGAAGTTAAATATGCCTTCCGAGAGGCTCCTGCCCTGTTGCTTTCATGAAGAAAGATTCATAAAGAGATTTGCACACCCGGACAGAGCAGGTGACTGGGCTGCCCGCTTCCTCTGGGATCCCTGCCCACGATGGCTATCTCGGTGTTTAAGTAAGTTTAGTCTCACCTTTTCTCCTCTGCCCCATATTTGCTGTTATTCTGGAAACTATGCAACCTTTGCCTATGTTCTGCCTGCCTAGTAATAATTTTTAGGATCATTTGCAAAGTTCAGCAGGCAAGCAAAAATTTTACTTTATTTCAACCCCCTGTTTGGCCACTGGCCAAGTGACCTTGGGCAAGCCAGTTAGTATCTCTGAGCCTCTCATTCTGCAATTCTCAGTCTTGACTATACACGAAAATTATCTGGGGAACTTTAATAAACACTGATGCCTGGGCTCCATCTCCAGAGACGCTTGCTGGTCCGTTTGGCTGGGGGCTGACCCAGGCTTCTGTATTTGGAAAGTTCCCCGAGCATTTCCAGTGTGTAGCCAAGGGTGCCCACCACTGCTCTGGGTCCCTATTCTTCACAATGGCTTCTGAGGCCAGCAGCATCAGTATTGCCTGGACACTTGCTTAAAAATGATGAATCTCAGCTCCCACCTTGGACCCACTGCATCAGAATCCACATTTAACAAGACCCCAGGCCGGGCGTGGTAGCTCATGCCTATAATCCTAGCACTTGGGGAGGTGGAGGCAGGAGAATTACCTGAAGCCAGGAGTTCAAGACCAGCCTGAGCAACATAGCAAGACCCCATCTCTACTAATAATAGAAAGAAATTATCTGGACAACTAAATATATATAGAAAAAATTAGCTGGGCATGGTGGTGCATGCCTGTAGTCCCAGCTGCTCTGGAGCCTGAGGCAGGAAGATCACTGGAGCCAGGAATTCCAGGTTATAGTGAGCTACAATTGGGCCAGTCAGTGTACTCCAGCCTAGGGAACAGAGTGAGACCCTGTTTCTAAAAGAGGAAAAGAAAATTTAAATAAAATTTTAAAATTTTTTTAAAAATTAAAAATTTTAAAACAAGACCCCATGTGATTCGTAGGTACATCATAGTAAAACAAACACAGCTCTAATTCCTTGTCTGTTAAAGATGGACAGTAACATTCATGATGTGCTTTGTGCTCCATGTTTCTCCCAGAGTAATCTCAAAAGGGGACAGAGGAGAACTTGCATATATAGCATATCTCATAGGACCTTAGCCTGTTTCTAAAAGCTCTGGTTAAGAGACCTGGTGGATTTTTCTGGGTGGTTATTGTTCTTTTATGTGGTTTTCTTAAGACGCTGATTGTTAACATTGAAATAGCCACATAAAATGGTTCTACAAATTTAGTATCTTCCTTTAATCTCAGAAATTAAACCTCCCCCCACAAATATTTAATAAAATGTGCCTCCTTTTTCTATCATATTTTAGTTTGATTTGGGGGTTCTACATCTACTATAATTGGCAGACTGATTTGAGGAACAGTGATACAGTGGTTTTTAGGATAGGGATTACTAAAATAAATGAACAGAAACTGTGTCAGTTGTGCTTATCCAGTCAGGCAAGTTTGTTTGCAGGAATTAACAAACCATGATCCATGGGCCGAGCTACCTATTTTTAACAAATAAAGTTTTATTGTAACACAAACCTGCTCATTTACTTAGTTATTGTCTAAAACCACATTCACAGTACAACGGCGGTACTTAGTAGTCATGATTGAGACCCCATGGCCTGCAATGCCTAAAATAATACTACCTAACCTTTCACGGAGAAAGTTTGCTGATTCCTGGTCTAGAGCAACCATTAAATGAAGCCAAGGTTTGGTGTTTGCCGGCCAGCTGGGCCCATTTTTTGACTTGGTTCCATGACCCTCTCTGTGCACCTAATCCCAACCAGATACGGAGCAGCTGTGTGGTCACACGGAGCCAGGCTGAGGGCCCAGGACGGATCCATCTGCCTTCTGGGAACAGATAAGATCAAGGGAACATCCTCTTTGTATGTGGAAAGCAGCATTTCTCTGTCAAGTTGGTGGAAGTTTTGCTTGAGTTTCTACCTAAAATGTCCACTTCATAAGTTACTGCATTTCAAAATAGTATTGGAAAGGAGCCTCGTACGAAAACCCGGAGTTAAACCCAGAAACACATAAGATTTTCAAGCAAGACAGAAAGCAAGGATCATTCCTTAGAAAAAGTGAAAGGTAAACTAATTTGTTACCAGGCTTTTTCAAGCAAGAGATTCCTTCCTTGGGGAAAATGTCAAGCATTTAGAATACAGACATTAAGCCAATTTTGGATTATATCAAAGAGTTCCTGAACTAAAGCATGTCCTCTTCTCTCTCTCTCTCTCTCTTTTTTTTTCCTTGTCATTGAGCTACAGAGAAATCTAGAGTCACATAAGATTTGATACCTGCTCTCTGCCTGAGAAGCGGTCGTTGCTAACTGTGAGTCAGTGATGCTTTGTGCAGTAGGAATTAAAAGAAGAGAGAGGTGGATGGAGAGAGGCAAAAAGAATCTCCCCAAGCTTGGGCTCTTGAAACTATGTGCTCATTTGACTATATCTCATATTTATAAATTTAATTTTTTTCTCTTATAATTCTTTTGGATCCCTTCTCTCATCCTAGTTTGGCTTCTGTTTCCTGCAGTAGGTGCTTATGAGGCCAAGAAAGTTAGTCATTAGGGAGTTCAACAAGGTCCATGGATAGCAGCTTGATGAAACTGAAGTCTAGCAATTAGCTCTTGCCTAATCCTACCCAAACAGCGTTTCTAGATCTGCAATGGTGATGAATAGTGAAAGTTCCAAGTCGGGGGAAAACAAGAGCAAGAGAAAGCAGTCTTGGGTCTAAACAGATTGTTCAAATTATATTCCTGCTGTTCCATGTTGCAAGTTTTTATCAAAATAGAAAATTTGAAGTCTTTTCATAATCTCTCTGCACACAGTTTGGGTTGCCAGTTTATTCTCTCTGGTATGAGGCTGGCTCAGCTGTGGGTCTCTGGCATGAAGATACCAAAATGTGGCTAATCTGCCTTCAGAGCAGAACTCAAAAAAATGTGTGATTTAAAAACTTACGATCGCTTCCTAGGAATAATGATGCCCTTTTGTCAAATCATTGAAAGAAGTAGATTATTTTTCCAAAGGGTTTTTGATTGTTTTTCAAGTGTTCTGGAATTTTTTTTATAAACAAAATCAGTTTGGTGGTTTTGAGTGCATTGACCAGTAATGAGTTTTGCTATGAGCGAATTTGATATCAGGAGATTGCAAGAGAAGTAACAGATGTGAGGATCTCTGTTTACAAGAAAGACACTTTTCTCTTTGGCCACTGCATGTAAGTTATGAGAGAGGTTAACATTTTCTTTTCTTGGTATGTTTACATGAAGTTTCTGGAAATCATTGCAAGAATACTGTACATGACAAGATTTTCCCAGGGGTGATAGATGAGGGATTTAGCGATGAAATTGGTCTGTGCATCAGGGATGGGAAAGGATTTCAGGCCCTTCATATGCTTTCTGAATTAATGTCTGTGTGCATTACCCTCTTAATAGAGCACTGAGTCCGGCAGTCTTGTGCGCCACTGAAGTTAGCTGTGAAATACCGAAGGCCTCCCTTACATTTTTACTATAACCTTCTTCTACTGTATTTCTAATTTTGAAGTTTTAAGTAAAGATAGTTTCTTGACTCATGGTTTGCCTTTTTCTAGATTTTGCACCAGATGCTGTCATGGCCATAAATCTCACTAAAAGCCAGCGCTGTGCAGCATCTTCCTGTCAGCATCCCAGGGTGCAGGCTCCCTGCACTAATCCTGGGATTCCAAGTCAGTCATAGACACTGCAGCCTAAGAAGTTTTGGATTTTTCCCCTGTTGTCAAACTAGGATAAACCCAATTTTAATGTCTGGACATGTTCTGTCCCTTCCTGGCAAGTCCCAAAAGGAAACCAAAGTTCTGTCCTTTAGTTCGCTTCTCGTATTCTCCCGAGAACTTGTGGCCAATAATAATAAATGAAATGTGTAAGGGGTTTTGCAGTTTGCAACGCACCTTGACTAATCTTTCTTAATCCTTGCTGCAACCCCATGAGTGAGATATTATCATCTCGATTTTACTAATCAGGAAAATCAAGTCCAAGGAAACTAGATACATTTCCCTAGGATTTCATAGCTAAGCAGCAGAGGTAGGATTCAAATTCAGGTCCCCTGATTCCAAATATCATTCCCTTTCTACTGCAGTAGGCTGCACACGTGTAGGGGACCATGCAGTGGAGACAGCCTGTGAAGCAGAGTCCCCAGGTGTGAGAAAGAAGCCTATGTAACTGCAGAGAGGGAGGAAGCAAAAGTGTTAGGATGGAAAAGGAGAATGGGCGTACAGGAAGCAGAGAAATAGAGAGAAAGGTCATTAAAAAAAAAAAAAAAACGAAATCATGACTTTGAGTCAAGCCCCTTATGGAAGAGCTGCTCACCCTCTTTCTGTTTTCTGACACTCCCTGCATCACCTTTGTCAAGATTTGGAAAGATTTGTTGAAAGTAGGAAGGTATAGGGTATACTCTGTAGTTTCCTCTATATCACTTTTATTACCTATAAAGGGCCAGCGAGTGAATATATTAGGCTTAGCAGGCCAGCGGTCTCTGTCTCAACTACTCCACTCTGTTGTTATATGGTGAAAGCAGCCATAGACGATACATAAGCAACAGCAGGGCTGTGTTTCAGTGAAATTTATTTCAGCCAGCTGGAGACCACAGTTTGCCGGCCCCTGTCTTGGAACAATGGCTTTCACCCTCGGCTGCACATTGCAATCACCTGGGGGGCACTGGAACTACCAGCGCCCGCTGGTCCTTCCGTACCATGACCAAATCTTTCTGAAGTAAGGTCCAAGCAACAATATATATTTTTAAAGCATCCCATGAAATTCTAGTATGCAAGCAAGATAAAGGACCACTAGAATCTATTGCTAGATTCTAAAATGGTAGATTCCAAGAAGTTATGGTCCCTGGGATAGCAACCTCAGTATCACCTGGCAACGTGTTAGAAATCAAATCCTCAAGACCCACTCCGGACCTGCTGAGTCTGAAACTCAGGGAGCGGGGCCCAGAAACTCTGTGTTAACAAGCCGCAAGCACAGTCAGGTTTAAGAACCACGGGTCTAGTACCTGGAGAATAAGCATTCAGCCCCACGGCTCTCACTTGACTCTTGCTCATAAGTAAATCAGGCATAATGTATGCACGAGAGCCAGCACTGGACCTTCCATCAACACTCCGGCTTCAAGCCCACCTTCCGCCCTTCACTTCCACTCCTTGAGCCTCAGTCTTCATCTATAGAAAGGGTGACATTAATGTTTATGCCTGTATTGTCCTTACGGTGATTGAATGACAAAATGTGTGTGAAAGCAGTGAAGCAACTTAAACACCACGCAGATGTAATGATTTACTGCTGTTGTCATGAGGTAGAAGAATGTGCAGTTATTGTTCATGGGCTTGGTCCGTGGGGCTTGGTCCAGGAGGTGGCTGTGTTGCAAAGGGTTACCAGAGCCGTGGTGGTTCTGCCCTCTAGATGGCAACAAAGTATAAAGGGAAGAAAATAGAAGGGAAGAGAAGTACCTGTGTAGACAAGCTGACAGGGAAGACACCACCATACAGAAGCAGGAAAAAGCAGTTACAAGTGAGGCTGACGGGACATGCTGAGGGTCCATACACCCTTATATGAAGCGGAGAAAGTGAACAACAAATCCTCCTGGGATATTTTTCCAGGCATCTCAGAGCCACACCTTGGTGCACCTTGATATATGTTACCTGTCAAGAAGTCGTGCCAGCCACGATCACAAACGTATTCAAAAAAGTCTAGATACCTTTACGAATAACACACATAATTTGTTCCTTAGACAAACTGGGATGCTTCGGAGGCAAATTTACAGTCCTTTAGATTTGACATCTAAGGATAAATATTTGACATAAAATATCCCTTAAAACCTCTTTTAGAATATAATGTACTGCAAGAACGAGAATCTAACACAGTGTGGTGATTCTTGAGTTCTTGCGAGACCAAAACGAAGATGGCTGTTGTTTTATAAATGTGTGGACTTAAACTGAATGTTTCTAAAATAAAGACCCTTCGGGAATCAACTCTCTTACAGAGACTCTAGAGTTATGTGAACTTTAGGGAAAACATCCGTGCCAAAATCAGCACCATCTGTTAAATTCCCCCATCCTGTCTTCCTGTCTTACTGAAAGACCCTGCTCTCTCAGCTCTCTCAAATGTGATTTTTCCCCCCTTCTTTGGTTCATCTGCAGCGTAAAGGGTGGGGAGGAGAGGGTCAGAGAGGGGTTTGTCAATCTTTACTTGGACAGAGGCCCAGGAAGTGTTATTTAGACATTTTCTTATGTAGATCAGATATTAATTTTTGTGAGTAAAATACCCTGCGAAGCATTTTGGGGCTAGATGCTGGGGAAAAGGTGAAATAGGTTAAAATGAGCCATAACACAGCAGAACTGCAGGTGTAACGCTTGGAGTCCAGTTGGGGGGCGGGTGGAGGGATTCCCTCTAGTGGGGGTTGTTACCCTTTTAGCTTTGCTGAAATTGTTTAATCCCAAAGGGTACGTCTAGGCTGCTTTTCTCAGGGCAGAGAGCTGCCTTAGTGCCTAGATCTGTTGAAATATGAACCAAGCAGGGTGTGAAATAGCTCAAAATATGCTGATTTCCAGATGTTCTTTGATTCTCTCAAACACAGAGTGCCCCCAAAGACCATCCCGAGCTGGTGGAGGCCGGTGATTACTCATATTTCTTTCCATGATCAAGGCAATAATTTTAAAGCCCCGTAGTCTTTCTCATGAGCCTGTGTCTGGGTCTTGTCTAGGTCATATATTACGTCTCGGTATGAAGATTGCAGTGTCTCACTGGATTGGGCTGTAAAATATCTGCACATCGATGCTGGTTCTTTAATTTGTTGCTCTTCCCAGGATGGAAAACCTTTCAGAAATACGAATGAAGGGTTGGTGCTCTGTGTAGTGACCTTCTGTGAAAGAGAGGTCATGGAGTATCTACTTTCTCTACAACAAATATAGGAAAACAAGGAAAGTAAATGTGGACATGTTTCAGAGAAAGTAAAAAAAAAACATCCAAAAACAATGAGTTTGTGTTCACAGAAGAAAATAAATCATTTGTAAAACATCCTTACAACTAACATTATGATTGAGTTCCAAAATCTCATTCACTTGAGAATTTAAAAAAGAAACCCAGAGTGTGACTAAGTTGGGATCACAAATGCTGAAACTTCTGGGAGGTTCTTTTGAATCTGTTTTATGATATCTGAGTAAAATAAAGAAACTCTTGTAGAAACCCTTACAAAGTGTGCCCTTCCACAGGTTAAATATCTAGCACGAGATGGGGGGTCCGCAAGGAGGAGAGCATTTCCACACATCCTTGCACTTCTACCCTGTCGAGAGACAAATCTGTGACCACCCACCTCACTGTCCCCTGAGCATCTAAACTGACACATTTCCCCCCATTTCTTAGAAGGAGAAATAGGACAGAACTCTTCAGAGAGAACTCTTCGAAAGACTTCTAGCTGGGTTCACCTAATAGCTCCGGCCCACACAGGAAGTGAGCTTAATGGATCGAAGCCTTAATTTTCCCATCGGTAAGATGCAGCAAATGGTACCTGTTGAGGAAAGGTTAAGTTTTTCATCTAAAGCCGCACTCTGGTTAGGGGTTATGGGCACAGTGGAGTGAATCTGGCTGGTGCATTTAATCCATGATACACTAAAAAGCTAGTTAGCCAAGTTCTTCAAATAAATCAGATCTAAATTTAAACAATAACAGTATCTGATGTGAAAAGACACAGAAGGCCCTCAGAACTGGGCCCAATGCATAGTGAGCCCTCTGTAAGTATTTGCTCCAATCTTCCTGCCTCTTCCTGCCTGTGCCACCTGCCACGCCCTCTCTCTCCTGGAGCACTCGATGCATTCCGTGACCTTTGATGGCGCACAATAAATATGGACAAAGGTGATCCATGTGCCGTTAACACTTTTTACCCTGATGATTGCTGCTGTGTCCTTTTGTTATTTTCCTATTGTCTCTGCATTGCAATAGATTTCTTTCTATGCCACCAAATAGCATTATAACTGACCTTCTTCAGTAGCAATGATCATTTAAAAAATATATAAATCGCATTTAGATGGTAAATGATCACTTTTGAGTAAGGGATTTGGGAAATAATCACAGCCTCTTTAGGGAAAGATTTCACTCAGAGATTGCTAATATGCCTCTGGGGGTGACTGACACCAGAGTTTGGGGGAACCACAAGCAGTGCACAGTGCGGAGCAGACAGAACCGATGGCTCCAGCAGCAAAGTTAACCCATCCTCCTTCCAAGCACCATCTCCACAGATGGCATGAACTCCTGGCACCAGATTCTGCCTGTCTGCATCCCTCTACTGCAGATGACATCCTTGGAGCCACACCACTCCTGCAGAGACGTGTCGAATCTACCAAATCCAGTAATTTAGCTATTCCTGGTCCTGAGGTTTTCTGCCCAGCCATGTCCCATACCTCCAAAGTGCTCCATAATAAAATCCTGGAATTCCATCTAGGACAACAGCATACACTAAGAAAACCAAGCTGGTGTCGGCCAGCCTCTACTGAGACCTAACCATGCACCACGAATGAACATATTCATTCATTTAATCCATATAATAATTCTAAATTTTGCAGATGATGAAATGCAGTCAGAGTGGCCAGAAGAAATTTCACCAATTTTGGAAGTCTGTCGTAAACCCATGTAAAATTGATTTCCACATCACGTACTTGAGGCTGATTGGGGGACTGAGTCACCAAGAAAGATGGCTAATGTTTTGGAAATGTTTGACCCTAATATTTAGCTGGTTGGCTTTCTATCTTGCTCTTTCCCACAGCTGGAGAAAGGAGTAAGGCCATGATCTCTGTTCTAGAATGCCACATGGTGCTCTAACCACTGATCCAGCTGGTAAATCCTGCATCCGTTAAAGGCTGTTACCGTGGCTGCAGTGTGAAGAAGTATTATTTTAGTTTTCTTTCCTGATCACTCCCTTCCTAACACTTGCTGTCATTCATATAGCCACACAATGTAACTTATTTCTTTGACAACTCACTTGGGGCCTGTGATAGCCAATCAGGGTTACAACCTCAGGAAATTTACTGCCAAAGAGAAAATAAGTTAAATGTGAATATTTTGCAACTTAGGGTCAATGTTTTATTGGAACTTTGGGGACAAGAATGCATGAAAGAGATCAAAAGTGCAGAAGAGTGATGCTCATTGTAGATCAAAGTAGTAAAATAAAACTGAGCTGAAATGGAATGAATTATTAGTACTTTTGCTCTACACTTTCTAAGAAGAGCCATCTACAGAAACCAAAAGCTGCATAATTTCTAAGTTTGCCAAAAGATATAAATCATGAGAAAATTCTCATGTCTCAGTAAGGTGGTACCCACCCAGCAGCTTATAGTTAAGGTCAAAAATGAGTTAAATGGCAATTAGGGGAAGGCAGAGATGAGCAACAATGTGAAGAAACCAAAAACTCACTGTAATAACAGGACTGAGATTTGGGGGAAATTATTTTAATTGTGAAGTATTTGCACATTACTGGAAAATAATCCACCACTGAGTGTGGAGGTTGTTTGTTAGCTGTGTAAGTCCCCTGAACAACATACCAACAAATTAAGAAAAAAACACATCTCCCAATTACCAAGACATTAGAAATTAAAAAATAAAAACCCAAAGGAAAGCCATAAAGCTAAGTGGAGATCATTCCACTCCCACAGCAGTGTTTCTGCAAATTAAAACCAAATTCTTAGAGGCATCACACAATTATCTGACTTTTGGGAGTTCCTCTTTCTTTAAAAACTATAGAGTTACATTCATCCTGAACACCTTCAAAGGCATGTATATATTGTGATAGATACATGTGTATATAGAACATGTGTAAATATGTGGATCACTATGTATATAGAGCCAAAGAGTGGTTCTATGTAAATAACACTCTTTATAGTGCCATTGTGCTTAAATTGAACCACTGTACAAGATTCTTAAGTCTCAATTACAAATATTAACAGTTTAATAAGTGGAGGGAAAGAAGGCTCTGGTTTCTCTTTGTCCACAATGAAAAATGAGAAAATGATTACCAAGTGTGCAAATATTTGCTACACAGGAACATTTAATACATGTCTATATAAAAGGTTTTAATATACACCCCTTGCTAACATAACTAAATACTATTTGAAGAGATGTCTCTGGCCTCATTATTCATAAACATTTAGAAGATAATGGAAAAAATGCAACACTGGCTTATCTTCTATTGTTACCTCCTGCTTCTCAGGTAATAATTTGTAAAATGAGGAGAACGTCCTTTCCAAAGGCACAGGTTATTGTTATTTAATGACTAAATAAAAATAACAGCTAATTGCTAATATTTATTGAGTGTTTAGGCTCTCCTAGGCTCTTCCATACTAATAGTTTCTATAATTAAATCCATTGCACAGATGAGAAAATTTATCTGAAGACTCCTCAACTCAGGCTAGCCTATTAGCTTGTTCCCTAACAATGCTCTAAATATTATGTTAAATATTGTTATCATGCTAAGAGATGTATCATCAAGATAACCCTTAAATTTTTATCGGCATCAGTCTGGTATCTTCGAACAAAATGACAACTGGTTTTTAAAAATTCAAATGAAAATATCTTTTACAATTTGAATAAATCTCAAAGCAATTTGGAAAATGGATAAGGATTTTAGTGACATATGATTTCCCTGAGTAAGGTCTCAGTTCACAGACCAGCAATTCGTGAATGGTATTAATAATGAATCAAGACTGATAATGGAAATCATTTTATACACCACATTATAAAACTGAGTCAAAGGTAAATAACAATCATCTAATGTAGAAAATATCTGGGAATGAAAAACAAGACACTGAGAATTTGGGGAGAGTTAAACTTCTACCATAAATATTGTTTCTCAAAGTAGGGTCCCCAGATCACTGCATCAGAATCACTCAAATACTGTTAAAATGCCAATCATGGGTCACATTACAGATACTCTGCATCAAAATATGCCTTTTAAAATAAACATTCCAGGTGCTTGGTCTCACTCAAATCTGATAGACATTGCCCTAAAATATAAGGAAGCCCTTTGAGGAACTTGTATTTCTTTTATTCCTGTTACTGATGATATACTGTTTGGTTATTTAACATAAGGCATTTATAGGTATTTAATATGTGGGTTAAGTTGTGTATCCCAAAAAGACACTTTGAAGCCCTAACTTCCACTACCTGTGGTTGAGACGTTAATTGGAAATACGATCTTTGCGCATGTGACCAAGTTAAGACGAGGTCATCTAGGAGTAGTGTGAGCCCTAAATCCCATGACTGGTGTCCTACTAGGAAGAGAATTTGGACCCAGAGACCCAGAGGAGACACACAAAGAGGGAGAACAGCCTGTGAAGACAGAGCAGAGATTGGAGTGACGCGGCTGGCAGTCAAAGGATGCCAAGGCTTGTGGGCAGCCAGCAGGAGCTAGGGACAGGTATGGCACAGACCCTCCCGGAAGCTCCAGAGGGAACCAGCCTGGCAGCTACCTTGATGGGAGACTTTAGGCCTCCAGAACTGAGAGAATAAATTTCTGTTGTTTTAAGTCGCCCCATTGCAGTACTTTGTTACTCAGCCCTAGGAAACTATACGGTGCAAAGCTAGGGACTGGGATCGTGGGGATGTTCTTTCCGCATCTGTCGCTCCCTGCTGCCTTTCTTGTCCCCCATTCTGTGTCCAGAACCGTTATCGGAGGCCGCTTCCTCCACCACCTGTGACTCCCTGTTTTCAGCCGCTGCGTCTGCTGCGAGCCTGAGCTCAGTCCTGGCCTGTCCCGCCCGCTCGGCCCCTCTCAGAGCAGCCGCCCAGGTGTGGAGTGGACGGTGCCTGCCACCTCCCAAAACAGATCGGAGGGATTTCGTGATTCGCTGGATGCGGTTTTTTAAAAATTAAACTTGAAAACATATCGGAAAATCTCCTGCCCTGCCAGAACCGATTCAAAGTGAGAAAGGCAAAGAAGAAAGGAACACAGAAGGGATCCTTGTCATTTTCGCCAGATTGCATTTCCCCCGTGTAGCCACGAGGTGCCCATCACTCAGGGATCATCTGCTTGGAGGCCAGGCCGAGGCAAGGTCGTTCTGGTTGTTGTTGGTTCTATGGCTCTGGCATTACTCACAAGGACTTACAGTGTTTAACCCACCAGGAGGAGCCCTGAACTCTAAATGGCTTCCCATTTGCCAGGAGAGCCTGCCACCGTTTTGTGAGTGACACCAGCTCCGTGGGCTCCTCCACGCCTGTCTCTACTGAAAGCCTGCAGCCTCGGCCTGTGCACAAAGGAGCACGGCCTCTCGCCTGGTGGAGCTGAGCCTCCTCTGCTCCCGGATCAGCAGAGTTGTTCAAGCTCGCTAAGTAGAGTAATCCACATACGGGGAGATGAGAAACACTGAGTTAGGAGACTCACGCTGTTCATTTCATCTGTCAGCATCCTCCATGACCAGCACTGGGAGTAAGGAAATGAAAGTTGAAGAGCATGAAATAAGGAAAATAGAAAATTAAGGATAGGATTTGAAGCCTTGGAAGGTGGTCTCTCATGTGTCACGAGGGGCCCGGGACACAACCAAGACACAGGATATGCAGTTGTTGAACAATAAGCGAAGAAATGAACGTTGAGAGCTTGTTCTTAAATAAAACATTCTGTCATTATTGTTTTAACTGGAAATTTTTCATCCTCAGGAGAGAATGAAGGAAGCTTTAAATATAATACATGGCTGGTGTTCGTTAATGTTCTTACAGCCAAGCCTATGTGAACCCAGGGCTGAAATGGGCTCTGGGGCAAAAGGAAAACAAAAACAACAATATCGATCGATCTTGTCTTTATTTAAAACTTTGATATTTTATTCATGACAGATTTTTTTGGCATTCATTTTTAATTTTTAAAAAGATTTCATCAAAATTATTTATTTTACTTGATTGTTGAGTTTTGGGGTGGCCCCCCCGTAAATTTTGCCCCCCGGAAGCAAAAGCCACACTTGCTTGTAGGCTCTGCCCTGTGTTAACTTTTAGAAATTTAAAGAATGTTTTGTTAAGAGGAGAACGTGAACATTCAGTTTCTAATTAACAATGAATTTAGAAGGAAAAGTCCCTCTGAACTAGGGGAGCAGCCTCACCAATGGGCCTAAAATAAAATGACAGTCTCCATGAAGCAGTCTCAGAATCTCAAGGGGAATGGTTTTCAATTCACAGACTTTTCCTAGAATCTTGGAATTTAAAAGTTCGCTGTACTCATGAAAGCTGGTTTGCCAATTGGTGCACACAAAACCGTCCAGACACTTCATGACTCTGATAATTATACTATTCGTGACTGTTCATTGCCCCAAAATGAGTCAAGGCCAAATCTGCAGAGAATATCAGAGCAACGGACAGAATCCCTTCCAAGATCTCCAGCTCCACAAATAACAGAGCATTTATTGTTCACACACTATTTTTAGTATTCTATCACCGACACTGTCTACAACTGCTATGTAACCCTTTCTTTGTCTATATGCTCTGTTGCTAGTATGCAACTGTCTCTCCATCAGGATAAGAATTATGCTTTGAAAAGATTCTATACAGTGGAAACACATGGTACATATTCAATATATTCTGAATTAATCTATGAATTAACTATAAATTCCTCTGCTTTAGTTTTTCTCTTTGTTGAATTAAAATTGCTCCCATTTTATCCTAAGCTCTCAGAACATTCCAAGAAATTTCCTTTTTTGGAAAAATATGGGCTCCTAGCAGTCAAGTCTGGCTGGGATATAAAAATAAAATATTCTCAAATTAGCACTATTATTATTACATTTATAAAGCAAATATATTAAGTGGTCTACATTTATAGAATCTCAAATATTTGAAGTAGATAATAAAATTCTCCATGTTTCTCAATTTAGAATCTGCTAGTGAAAAGCACTTAGCAAAATTATTTTAAATTTGTCAGCCTGTAATGTCTTGAGAAGATACTTGCAGGTCAATCTTTTCCATCTTTCTTAACCTGACACCAAGTAATAACATTTTTTTTTCCTAATAGTATCTAATACAGAGCTGTACTCCCTACTTTAAAAATACCAAGATCAAAATAATCTGATTTTGTGGGAGACAAAAAGTCATACTTGCTCTGCAAAGAAATTTAATTTAAATAGCAAGCTCCCTCTGAGTACTTAAAATATGATTCAATTTACCAAAATGTTCCCAGTGCATAGCAGAAAACATCCGTTCATCTACTTTTATTGAGGGCTCCTCAGATCTGCACTTTGACAGCACATACCCCTTGGAAAGTTATTGTCCTTCTGTGATGGGGACATAGTGCCTTCTACATGCTTAATGAGAAGCACATGTGTCTAAGTTTGCTAGAGGTTTAGAGAGACCTGACTCTTGGTGACCAAGAGGTGCTGCTGTCTAGGGAAACTATCCACTGTCTTGAGAACATCCATGTGTCAGGGCTGACTCCTGACTGTATGTAACAGGTTGATATTTTTATCGTTGTTATTTAAGTAAGGGTCACTTTAGCTTCCCAGGGCTATTGTAACAAAGTCCCACAAACTGGGTGGCTTAATACAACAGAAATGTACTGTCAGTTCTGAAGGCTGGAAGTTTGAAATCAAGGTGTTGGTAGAACCACACTCCCTCTGAAGGCTCTAGGGGACAATCTATTCCATGCCTCCTCTTAGCTTCTGGTGTTGCTGGCAATCCTTGGCTTTCCCTGGTTTGCAGCTGCAGCACTTCAGTATCTACCTCCTGTCACATGGCATTCTCCCCGCGTGTCTGTGTCTGTGTCTATTCTGCTCTTCTGAGGTCACCGGTCACACTGGATTAACAACCCACCTACTCCAATGTGACCCCAGCTTAACTAATCACATCTGCAAAGACCTTATTTCCAAATAAGGCCACACACTGAGGTTTCTGGGATTGAGATTTCAACTTATCTTATTGAGGAACACAATTCAACGTGTAACAGGCATTTATGAATGTGCAAACTGTTGGGCATGGGGGGAGTGCTATTCCCTGGTCTCATCACACGTTGAATGCTGTGCTGTGTAAGATTGCTCTGATCAGCACCACTGTCTTGCTCTGGGATGTTCTGCTGGTGTGGATGCATGTTCTGAAGCTTCACTTCTAACAGGAATAACTGCAGTAACTGTCAATCATTGGTGCAGGGGGTAGGACGCAGGTGGAGAGGGAGGTATGGATTAGAGAGTGTCCAGGAGGGATGAGTAGGCTAAGGATAAAAACAAAAATGAAGAGAGCTTACCTTGCAAGCAGGAAGCAGGAAACACCAACTGCACAGGAAACGACTGTAAACTTTGTCCCTGCTCAACATCCTACACTTTAATCTCCATCATTATTTCTTGCATTGACTTCTTTACTCACAGCATAATACTGACAGAGGTGAACAAAAAGAAGCATGATGAGTATAATTTTCCTTATTTCCCTCTTGAATACCTAGTTTATTTACATTTCATTTTGTTCGTTGTAGGTGAGCTCAAAGAACTGGGAGGTGATGGTATATGTGGGCATCTCAGAGGTGCTGTGAGAGCAGTTCCAGAACACAGACAGCTCTCTGCGCTTCTGTGATGATCACCGTCTCTTGTTTTCTTCCCATCCACAGAATGGCTTTCTGGGAGCCCTGCTGTTTTTTGATTGAGAATAAATTAATTGATAAGGGCCAAAGCTTCTGAAACTGCATGTAGGAAAGATCAAAATGAAACAAGTGTCCTGAAAGCTCCCCTAGTTTTCAAATACAACTTTTCAATATTATGTGCTTTGATGAAGTCCAACATTCTCGACAGATAGATTTTTGGTCAGCGTAATTTGCTTTCAGAAGTTTTGCAGCTCAATATCATGACTAATAATTTTATACTAAAATAGAAAATTAAATTTTCCTTTGAGGTTAGAAGTAGTCGTTTAATATTTTTTAAGTCGCCTATAGACACAAATTGACTTGACATAATTTAATAAAAATTTAAAAGTAATTTAGGAATATGAAAGAGGCAATTGGAAAGTAAGATTGTTCCTGCATTGCCCTTTTATTTTCTTTACTCTCTATGATTTATTCAGAAGTGATGAAAAAGCACCTTGTTATCAAACTTATACGAAGATATTTGGATGGGTACTACATATCTAAGGAAATGAAGCTAAACAAAATAACTGCAATGAGAATATATACTTTATAATTATACTTTATAATTATATAATGATATATTGTATAATTATAATTATACAATATAATGCTATACTTTATAATATAGCATTATATTGTGAAGTTCAATCGAGCTACTTCCTTGCTTAACAACCACATCTGGGATGGTTTGGGAGAAACCTAAAGAGGTCCAGTAAATGGGTTCAGTTGTTCATCAAAGAGGGACGGAGCTCGATTTGGGAGAGGGGGCTGTTTTTGAGAGCATGTGGGCATGATCCATCTCGAATTGCCATCTAGGCTGCCACTGCCGTTCATCCAATGCCAGCCCTTGCTGAGTGCCAGGAAGGGTATAAACCCATCATAAAACATAGCCTAGAATTAGACATTTTCCTAGTTTCTAACTTCCCCTGCCTCACAGGCTGGTTGAATGGATTTTGTCTGTTTGTTTTTGCCTGTAAGTATCTCTGGACTTTCCTACACTTCTACCAGAATGAGCTTCCTAAAAGATCATAGTATGTCGCATTGACCCTTTTCCCGTTCAACTGTCCCCATTACTTTCCCCTGTGTAACATACTCCGTGACACAAACTGTCACTACAACTAACGTGATCTAGGCCAGTGTTTATCCAACTTCAGAGTTTTCCCAAATTGCCTAGGGGTCTTGTTAAAATGTAAGTTCCAGTTCAGGACACCTGAGGTGGGGACTGAGGTTTTGCCTTTTTCACAAGCTTCCAGGTAAGGCCTTGAGTGCCAAGGATCTAGGAAACGTCACCATGTATGGCTCTGTTCATGTGCTTTCTTCAACCTGGAATTTCTTCCTCTTTCTTTCTTCCTAGGATCTGTGTATTCATCCTTCAAAACCCTGCTTTAGTACCTGCTCCTTGAAATGATCTAGGATGAAGCTTACACATCACCAGGGCTTCCTCCTCTGAATTCCTGGAGCACACAGTATCTTGAACACCCTCTGACACCCAGCCTGTGCTCATTTTATCTTTAGCTACTTTTTCGTGTACACATCCTGAATCCCCTGAATCCCCCTCTAGGACAATCTCTACATGTTCACTCCTGGCCCTTCTCTTATATCTCAGCCTTGCAATTCCAACTACCTGCTGCCTTACTGGAACTCCAAATTGAACATGGCAAGAACCAAACACCCTAACTTTCTCCTCCAAAAATTTGCTCAACCTCAGGTACTTCCTTCTCAGAGAATTGCATTTTTTTTTGCCTTTATTCATTTAACAAATACTTGTTCATTTAACAAATCTCTGTGCCTACTTTATGGGCCAGGCACTAGAAATATAGTGGTGAATGGAGCGGCTGCTTGCCTGAAGTCTACAGAAGCTTGTAGAGCCCCAGCCACCCAGAACTTAAAAGGCATGCCTTCCTGGAGGCTCTGTCACCTGGGTAGAAACTGCAGGGTCATCTTTGATTTCCCCTTCTAATTGACCTCCTACAACCCTCCAGTTTATTACAGATTCCTACCTGTTCTGCCACTGAAATATGTCTCCCACATAAGCACTCCCCCTTTTCTATTCCTCTTGCCACTGTCCTAGAGATGTTCTCCTCCTCTCTGGTCCCAATGATGGCTCTTGTCTCATTACCCCCTTTGATCCCTCCGATTTCAGCCTCGTCATCTCCAGCTTCCTTTCACACCAACCCAGGAGTTATCATTCTCCTGAAACATCCATCTTCTTGGCACCTAAGAACTCCCAAAGATAGATGGGTCCACATTGCCTACAGAATTTAACCCCAACTTCATCATGTTGAGTTTAACATGCCTAGAATCCATGCCCCACTGACTTTTCCAGCTTCCCATCCCCACACCCATCCTTGACTTCTCTTTGTGCCAGAGCACATGTGTGCTGGTCTCCAAATCGCCCTGCTCCTTGGAGACTCCTTGCCTTTGCTCTGCCTAGAAGGCCTGTCACCTAATTCTCCAACTGTCAAAATAGGGCACTTCTTCAAGGTTCAACTCAAAAGCCACCTCACCCAAGAAACTTTCCTCAGTTATAAGTAATAGCTTCCATGGCATTTCATCTTAAATGAGTCACACTCTGTTTGTCATGCAGTCTTGGGTGATTATTACTTGCATATTTGTCTCTCTTCACCGCCGCTAGATTTTAAGACTCTATGTATCTAACCATGCAGTGCCTAATAAAATTGTTGACTGGAATGTTGGAATTGTACTTCTTTGTGTCCTCGGTGCTGAACACAAAGTCCTACTCTTGGAAGATGCACAAGTAAAAAAATATACATTGGTAAAAGTTTCATCATCAGTATCTTTGAAATACACTGTCTTTCCAGCTCTGTATACAACCTGATGTTGCGTCTCATTGTTTACCTATCAGTACAAGTCGTTCCCCTAGGAGCCAACTGCTGGGGCAGGGTTTTCAATCTTGGCCACACATTAGAATCACTCAGGGAGTTTTGAAAAATCCCAGTGCTCAAGCCTGCACCCCCGATGGACTAACTTCATCAGAGTCTCTGTGGTCCAGACCCAGGCATCGGTATTTTAAAGCTCTCCAGATGATTCCAGTGTGCAGCCAAGATGAGAATCACTGTGATAGAGAATATTTTGGTTTCAGACTCAGTCACAGGAATAGACAAAACAGCAGCCATAGCACCTGGGGCAATTTGAAGGGGACTCATCTGACCCCAGACATCTGTCTTGGTGCCCTACCGTGGTACCCACTGTGAGGCAACAGAATTCTCTGAATTATGGCACTGTCTCCAGAAGGCATGACTAAAATATATATATAAATACAGGAGATATACATATAAAATATGATACATGCATGCATATATATAAACATAAATGCATATATGTGCCCTGGAAGGAATAATCCATTAATCTTCCAGCTGTGCACAGAATGAAAAGCAAATCCCTTTTGCAGAAGAGCAGAAGACGAGGGCGTTGGGAGGAAGGCCGGGGCGCACAGAGGACATTAGGGCACCATCGCAGTCGGGTCTGAGAGGCCCGAGGGCGCAGTGGGAATAGCCGGTATCTCAGCAGCACATGAGGGGTGGGGAGGAGACAGGGCCAGGGAAGGAACCGCAGTGGTGGAGAACCTCCACCAGCAAACCTGGCTCTCTCAGGTTGGCCGGGGCTGACCCTACCCCGAGTCTCCACAGTCTGTAGACATTGATTTTTAAAAATTAATGGCTGGGCAGGGGTAAGGGAAAAACTTAAAATGAGTGGGCGAGCGGGGGCCAAGACCTAGGAGACCCGCGTCTCAGCCGTCCTGTACTTCCTGAGCCTTGAAAGCAAAGCCAAAAAGATTCCCGAATGAAAAGGGTAGCCGCCGCCAGTCAAAGCCAAAAGAAACTAAGGAGAGAGAAGTTGATGGAAACAAAAAGTCATGAGAAAAATCGTATCTAGGTGGCAATTTTTCCCCAAGCTTACAAAAGCCGCCACCTGGGGACAGAGAACCGGGGTGATCCCTCTCCACTCTCCTGCCTAATGAGAATTTCTGAAAGCAAAATAGGCCTCGAGTGAGTCCCCATGAGGTGGTAATTTGTAAAGCTGCCCCTACACCATGCTCATTCTGAAACAGACTGGTTTCCTGGTGCACCAGAGCCTTTTGTGGAAAAACAAAGCTATAGGAGAGACCTTGAATAACAGAAGGCTCCGGAGAGCAAAGGTGACACATCTGGGTCTGCGACTGCACCTCAGATTCACTCGACCGCAGCCTTCCCCGGGGAACCCACTTCCTTGGCCTCCCTTGGCCTGGAGTCGGAATAGCCGCTCAATTACCAGCCGCTCCGGAGGAATGCAAATCTGTGGCCGTGTCATGGACCCCATCTCCCTTCTGCGACCTTAACCCACCACCCGAACTCCCTGTGTCTTGGATTTAAACAAATTAGACGCGAAACAGAAAGAGGCTATTACTTCAGGGAATCGGATCCTTGTAGCGTATAACCATGAATTTCCCATATGGGTCTGAGTCAGCCGTGGATGTCTCAGAAACATTCCAGATGATATCAAGGAGGCAAGGGCAGACTGGTAATTAAACCACACGGAGCAGGAGGGCTTAGAAATAGAGAACAAAGGGCAAGGAGAGGAGAGAGAAGGAAACAAAAAAAGAAAATGAAACCAAGAGGCAGGAAACCGGGGTCCTGCCTTGGTCTTTGGGGGCTCTGGGAATGCTTTGTCACACGTCTTACCCACCTGGAGGCCTGTGTTACAGCAGCTCCGGGGGAAAGGCACGCTTCTGCCTTGTGTATGCAGCAGTGATGCGCAGAAAAAGTGACGGGAGCTCAGGGCAGCCGGTCTCGGGACTGCGTGGGCCTTGCGGAGCTAGACCCCCTCGGAGGGAGGAGGCAGCGTAAGAATGGGGCTAGTGAGGGTGGGATTGCGCTGTCTTCCAGGCTCCCGGGCCCCCCTTCCTCCACCCCAAACGCCACGCCGCCATGGGGCTGGACGTCTTCTCTGTGTCCCTGCACTCTCCTCTCTTCTGCGGCCTGCCTGGCACTGGGAGGCTGATGACGGGGACTGCACCCACGGGCTCCGGTGCGTTCAGGCTCCAGTTCGGTTTGGCCGATGGGAGGCACCTCCAGGAGCTCCGAGAGAAGGGTAAAGCCCCAGTATTCATTCCCAAGGCCCCCTCCCCGTCAGGGTGCCGCGGACTGGCTGAGCACTTCCACTGAGGTCGCAGTTCCCCTCAGCTGGCCTGTCCAGAGTTCTGTCCCTCCCCGCATACTTCAGTCCTGTAGGCCTCCGGGTGGTGACTTTTCCCCTCTAACCTCGGTTCTGCACTATTCTGTATGGTTTTCCAATACCCTGCTCTCACCCTGATATCAAGTCTCTTATTGAACTATCCTCAAATCACCCAAGCTGAGTTGTGGTGTCAGTTTCCTTCTAAGACCCCCCAGTTCTAGCCTTCAAAGCCAGCATAGACCAATTAGGAATCATATTGTCATTGTTCCGTGGGGGGAAGGGGGGTGTCAGTCTTCAGGGTGGTTAAGCTACTGGGGTATCAACCTGTACTTGGAAATATCTAGGAAAGTCAAAGATGCCATAAATGGCCAACAGAGGTCTTTGGGAACTGGGGGAGTCTGCTCAGCACCTGGAGGACTGCACGGCCCTTGGCTGAGGGAAAAGAAAGTCTTTTCTCTTGGTCTTTTCTCCTTGGTCTCTAAAGTCAGTTTACAGCTCATGAGGAGGAACAGTGGTCTCTGCGGCATGCCAAGAAGGATAGCGGACAGGTCAAGAAGGGATTCCCTTCCTTTCTCAATGCTAAGGACAGAGAAAGAGGGAGATACAAGTCACAAGGAAGAAAGAGGGGGGAGACATGAGTTAGCTCCCATGAGTCACCTCACATCACGAGGCGGGACCTTCTGCTGAGCTACCCAGCAATGGTAACGTGCCACGTAGGGCAGCAACGCTCAAAAGCCACCAATAAGCAAAAACGAGTGCAGCTTTGCATTCATTCCCTCGAACCCCCCTCCATCATTTAACCTGAAACCTAATTTTGGGGTAATTTTATGTTTAACAAATCATGAGTGTTTGATGTACCATGAGATTGTTTTATCCTCCCTCCTCCCCAGATCTTCATGAAAATGAGATGCTGCACCTCATTTGGGGATTTGGGAGAGAAAATAAAACAATCTGGATCTAGGTCAGCAGAAAGTCTGTTTGTTCAGTGTAAAGAGGCCTCCCGCTAATTAACACTTTCCTGGGGAAAAAAAAGAGTGAAAGGCATGTGCGAGGAACATATATATCCCTCTTTAAATGGCACCATTTCAGATTCAGTAAAGTCATACTTACCCCTTCAAATTGGAGTAGTAATCGCACATACTGAAAATTAAAATTCCAGAAAGAGGCAATGCTGAAAAATTCAGCCAATCACCTGACAGAGCTAATTAAATTTCTTGGGCTATTAATTAGTATTTATGCAATTATGGAACTTTAAGCCTTCACTCTGCCATTCTTGCTTCAAGTATTAAGATATTGTGGAAAGGGAGAGGTAACCAAGGTATCAGCTTGCTAAAAAATGGTATTCAGACCTTTACCCAACTCATGCCATCAATCCAGTGGTTCCAAAAAACAAAATGCCACCTCTAAGAGCAAACCCAGAATAGCATAAAATATACTTTCTTTCATTCTTAATTGCCTGAACACTGTGGTCATAATAACACTACGCACAAGGAGCAAATGAATTTGCACCATGGCCATGTGTGGGTTACAAAGGCAGCATTGTGGTTTTCTGCAACATCGTAACGACGAACGTTTTCTCTCGCAGATGCTTGGCTTCTGAGGCATCTTGTACAGAATAACATATTCAAAAGCCTGCTCTTGCCTCACCTGCTCATCTACTCAAACTTTTGCCCTCCAAGGAATTAATAAGTTCCAATGGACTCCACATCAGTCTTTATGTAAGATCCTTTTTGAAAATTATGAGGCTCTCTCCACCATTCGGTACTCAACTGGAAACATGTTTATTGAGCATCTACCATGTGTTCAACACTCAGCTAACTGCTGAAAAGGTACAAAAATGTACAAGATCCTGTTCTTTACCAGGGGCATCAAGATGTTTTATGGAGATAATACATATCCAAATGAAACAATAAACAAACCAAATGCACGAGGTACTGATAAAATAAAATGCTCATTGGTGCGATAGGATGATCGAAATAAATTTCACTCTCAGGAGTGCCTTCCAGCTCCAACAACTCTCCATTTCTATGCAGCACCAATAATAACCGAAGAATTTAACTAAAGGTTCCGGAAGGTGTGTTTTAATCATGAGCATGTCTCTAGTGCAGTGGTACTCTGTAAGCTCTGGGCAAATGCTGAATGAATGAATAAGTAAATGAGCGCAAAATGTAGAGAAGGCAGAAAGCAGAATGAATTGGCATTATCTGGGAAAGCTTCAGACCTGAGACTGCTCTCAAACAAAGCTGTAAAGCAGAGGTTACAAACAGTCAGCCCTCAAGGTAAATCCAGCTGGACAGCTGCGTTCCATTCAGCCCACATTGTATTGACGGTGGTGGTGGTGACTGCGGTCATGATGATGACCATGATAATAATCATGATGAAGACAAGCATGGAAGTGGAGACAGAATTTAAAAATCAAAAGATTCCATGTTTAAGTCCACATATTTCTGTTATAAAACAAAATCTGCCTCCCCTGGCTCCCATGTCCATGTGGCATGATGCTTCTGGCTGGACAGTGGCTCCTCCCCTTCTTGGGGTGTGGTCTCCCCAACTTGCAGGATGTTCCACCCTCTCAGCTGTCTCCCCAACCAAGGCCGAGTGTCAGTTACCTTTGTTTTCATGCATGCACTATTGCTTTCTTACGGAAGAGAAACCATCCCCATACACATACTACTACAAGTGGAAAAATAAAAGGTAGTCCAAGAGAGATTCACCTTTCAAGGGAAATGTGAGAGAATCTCTGTTATGAAAACGAATGAAGAAGTGAGATGCTGAAATTTTCTCTGCCATTAATATCAATCTAAATGTGTCTTCAAAAGCACAGACATTACCTTCTTACATTAGCAAATCCTGCCTTCTCAGTGAGGCCTTCCATGAGCATCCTGTCTAAAATGACAACCCACCCCTCTCCCACCTCCACGCACACTTCCAACCCCTTCCTCTGCCTTATTTTTCACCTTAGCTCTTACCTCTGTCTAAAATACTATATATTTTACTGACTCATCGTGTTTATTGTTAGAATCCACTAGTGAAAAGGTAGGTTCATGAAGGAAGGGATTTTTTCCTTTTTCTGTTCGTACGTCATCCCTTGTGCCTAGGAGAGTGCCTGGAACACAGCACACATTTGAGGAATGAATGAACAAACCCAGCATGCTCCTCTAATTTATTAATACTTTCTCTGCATGATCTCTGCCTGAAAAGATGAAGAGGCTGTTGATAGGCTGAGAGGAAAAGATCTCTCTCCCGGTGGAGGAAGCAACATCTTGGAAATAGCCTAAGCAAAGGCTCGAGCTGGCCGGGGTCACATGGGGAGAGAAGCGGGGCTCTGTAAGAAGTAGAGTTTAATTAAGATAGAAAATGGGTCATGGAGTTGCCAGTTAAGAATCCATATTCGGTGTGAACAACAAGGCACTGCCCATCTGCCCTTGTCACCATCCCGACCACTGCCCACCCCAGGCCAGCTCTCTCACTGCCATCCATACCTGTGTCTTTTTGGACCTTGCATGGACTGTTCTAGCACCCTTCAACTGACCCTCCAGAAAAGAGCCCAGGCTGCTCACTGCAGACTGGAACACCCTGTAGGATCCGCTGGTGTCTGCCCAGTTCTCTGGCCCCAACTCCTCCCTCTCCAACAACACATGCACTTTCCCCGCCAGTCACACCAAACAACTCTCCAAAGCCCAAGTGGGCGTGGTCCACATGAGCCTCGGAACACGGCCTCCTCTGATTGGAGCCCAGGCCCTCCCCATTCTCCCAACACACATCAGCTCGTTCCCCAAGATCAGCTCTACTAACCCCAATGTGGGCCTCTCCCTACACCCCTGGTACTCTCAGCAGACCAAGGACCCCTTTTCTGAACCTCTCGACCACGTGCTACAGCTCTGGTCAGGCTCACTCATCAGAAGTTGCACATATACACTATGCACGCACATGTGAATAGCCCTGTGTTTAAAGGCACCTGCAGCACTCCCAGCCAACTGAATGTACCCAGGCCATGAGAATGCCAGCCTCGCTTCTTGTACCCTCCCTGGAAACTGATGGGCTTTCTGGTTCAGTGGTCACAGCCCTTGGGTACTACCATGTGCCTATTTTCAAGGGTGCTGATTTAACCTCTTAAACCCTACCCCTTTTGTTATGGCTTGAGTCCCCTTAGCTTTTCCTATTTGTTCCAAATTTAATCAACTTTGGGTCACTGGTGTCTGCTTTTGAAAAAACCCACAAGCACACTATCTACACTCAGCTTCTATCCCTTTCACTCAGTGCTTGTCAACAATGATACCACATAGCACTACTGTTTGCTTTTATGTCTACGCTTCCCCACAATAGAAAGCTAGGAGAGTGCCTGGAACATAGTAGATGTTTGAGGAATGAATGAACAAACTCAGCCCACTTCTGTAATTTACTTTTTCTGCGTGATCTCTGTCTGAAAGGACAATGTCCTTTTCCTCTTTGCTGCCCCAGTGCCTAGTGGACAACCTTACGCAGAGAAGGCCCTTAACGAATGTTTGCTGACTGAATGCACAGCCATGTGCAGCAATACAGCCATTCCCATCGCCCTCTAAGAGGAAGGACCATGAATTAAGTTAGGGAGTAGTACTACACTTCAAAAAATTAAACAAAATAAATAAACAGAGATTTTTTTCAATTAATGCAATGAGATTCATTGGTCATGAGAACCTGACTTGTAATCTTGGAAGAAGTGAAAAGATGGATATAAAAAGCTAGATTAAATCTGAAAATTAAAATATCTTTCAGAGAAAGAAAACAAAGTTAAAGTCACAGAGCTGAATGTGCCCTAGAGAGATCACATAGTACAAACTCTGTGGGTCTGAGTTTTCAGATTTCCTGTGTATGAGGATTAGTTGCGGGGGGAATGCAAGTTAGCAATGCAGATTCCCAGGCCATGGCTCTAGTAGTGGAGTCTGTACTGACAGCACTTTGAGCAAACACCACTGTGGGAGTGAGCTCAGGACCATCTATGCCTTTTTGACCACGGAGAAGCTCTTTCTTTTTAAAGACCACTATAGAGTTTCCATAACTTCCCGGGATACTCATTATATTTTCCCAAAATCCTCTTTTGAGTCAAGTTTTAGATAAGCCTGCTTTTATGTCTCTGTTTTCAGGAAACTGTTTAAAAATGTCCAGAAGAAGAGAGGAGACTTCTAAGCTTCTCTTCTTGTTGTGGGGTCACCTCTTCAGACCAATAAAAGTACAATCAAGTTCTGGACCTAAGTTCTAGCTCCTTTGAAGTTTGAACTTTCCTCTCCACCATATAAATAATGGAGAAGGGGAACTCAGTGGCACATCGTATTTAGGTACTTAGATAAATAACACCCCGCTTTTAATTATCTCTGGGAAAACCCTTGAATAATCCTCCTACCTTTCTGAGTGCAAAAGAAACAAATTGAAAGTGGGCTGAGCCTCTTTTTGTAAAGTCTGTGATTTGGCTTCAAAAAGAGGTCCGGTTTTCCACATAGAAAATAATTTGAAGAAATAAGAAAAATGAAAACTATGTTCAAAAGGCTATTTAACTTTCCCATTATTATACTAAAAGCAATGAAGAGAACGAAGTACGTCAGAATTTGTGATTTATGGGTCACTGTGGCATATTATAAAAATTCAGTAATAGCTTCTAATGAGAAAATGCAAAAAAAAATCAAATCAGTGAATTTTATTAATTCAGAAAAAAATGGAGATATTCGGGTTCTATCCCTATTAGCAAAGATTCACACTGTTCCCTCAGACACCTGAATGATAATTCTATTGTGACTTTGCACACATCAGGAGCAAAACATAACTCTTCAAAGCAGAAATAGAAAAGCAACCTAATATTAGGCTAACAACACCATAATCATTCTAATTATTTATATTCAGAGCTCCTTTTGCAGAGATCATTTTTTGAAGAGATGAAGGTTATTCTCTGAGTACCACTGCTTAGCTACCAAATCTATTAACAAAAAGCCGCTGGCGTTTTATCTTTAAGATTCCAGTGTGCTTCCAGTACTGTTTTTATGCTTATCTGCAATAAAAAGGTGATTCCTCCAAGTGCTTTGGATTTGGTTGAATCAGATTTACTGTCTGGCTTCTCACCCTTATTCCCAAGTACAGTGTAATCGGAAAATGCAAAGCTCTTTCAAGTCCCCGTGGATCCCTATGGCAGGGTGGTGAAAATTTTGTTTTCTTTACTACTTTCCATTTCATAAGAGAAATAGTCTCAAGGAGAGGATTTCTAACGCAATTTTGTTAGATACAGACCATTAAATAGGTAGGGCTGGATTTCCAGCCTGTATATGTAGCCCTATGGGAGAACTCTCCCTTTTGTCATGAAAACCCTGGGGAAGAGTTGCTCTGTGCTGCTTTGTGAATAAAAAATCCAGAAGGGGAACACTTTTCCCATTTTAAAGCCAGGGAGGAGTTTTTAGGACTTTCACTTTTTCACACTTGCATGTAGAGAAATGGCCTAGGTTTTATGGTAATGTGCATCTGCAATGTTCTTAGCACCACCTGAAAATTATTGTTTTTGTTGATAGTTAAGGTAGATGATAGATAAGAGATAGATAGATGTATTCAAGGGCAATATAACCCACTGTTGTTCATAACCAGAAGAGTAACTGGAAAACCAGCATTGGATTCTTCTGTCTTTAGACCTCCTAGGGGAGTATGGATTGATTTAAAATGTTAGCCTGAAAAATTTGTAGTCTTGTATTTTTGGACAGTTCACCATAGTTATTGTTAGAAAAGGCCTAGGGAAAAAAGAAAGAAAGGCCTAAAAGATTAGGAGAGGCTGCTCTAACCATAATGTTGTTAGAAAAAGACCAAAAATTAGGAAATTGTTTACAGGGCTGCTAAAATCACTATGGTATCGGAAAATATCTAGAAAATTAGCATAGACTAATAATTTGGAGGAGAGTACAAAGATTTCCAGAGCACTGTGGGGGCCCCAATATATGAGATCTATCTGGAAAGTATCCAGCCATTTGTTAATATAACGAGAACGCTTTGCACGATATCGATGTAACCGGGCAGCCAAGGAGAGTGGACTGGAACGTGCATATGTGAACAATGGGGACATAGCTGTCCTAGTCAGTGGGGTGCTAGACTCTGTTGAGGGAGCCTGTGTACTGTGTGGCTGTGGCATTCAAAATGACTGAGTGAGTGGAGCAATGAATCTGCATCAAATTTTGCATTAAGCTTGAACATTCCTCTGCAAAAACTATTCGGATAATTCAAAAGGCTTTTGGGGACAATGCAATAACGGCAGTGCAAAATAAAAGTGTGGCACAAATGTTTCAAAGACAGTTGAGAATCTGTTGAAAGTGATCCATGTTCTGGAAGGCCTGCAACAAGCACAACACCTGAGAATGCTGACCGTGTGCGGGTGAAGTTAAGAGACACTGGGAGAACTGTGTGAGGTCTCAAGGTGCCTACTTTGAAGGGGACTGAGGCATCATTGTCCTGTGTACATTGTTTCTTGTATCTTGTCTCTTCTTCAATAAATGTCTCTATTTTCCATATTACATGGCTGGATACTCTCTGGATAGACCTTGTATTTTCTATTAATTTTTTTTTTGGAAATGAGTGAGATCTACCAACAGGGACTGGGTTTTTAGAAGGCATCAACAGTTTCCACCATGGCAGTTCTGTTGTAATGGTTCATTTGAAACTGCAGGCTCCAGAGCCCCCATGGCCAAGGCTCAAAACCAGGCCCTGCTTCCTTGTACTATGTGATTAAGGCTAAGTGATTTCACTCCTCATTGCCTCAGTGTCCTCATCGTTCATGTGAGGGTGGGATGATCCAACAATGAGACATAAGTGAAGAGTTTAACACAGTGCCTGCTACTTAGTAAGGACTTGATAACATCTCACTAAACAAAAATGTCATCATAGAAATGCAATTCTTGTTTATCACATCTGAAAAGTGGACACACCAAGAACTACCTTTCAACATTTTTGTGCAAAATGGATGTAATGGATATTGTCACTGGGCAGCTAATAGGTACAGTAGCCATCACTGTTGTTATCGTAATGATTACCATCCTCTGTCTCTGTCTCATCTCCTGGTGATATATCTCAAAAAAACAACCAGATTGTAACTTCTTGAAAGCAAGCAGGCTTTGTGGGCTTACAACCTGTACGAGGCCTGGCATTTAGAAGTGCCCATGCTTGAGTCAATGCTCTGCTGTTGCCTTGTTGAAATTCCTGATATTTGAACAGAGAGCCCCACCTTTTAATTTTGCACTGGGCTCCACAAATTATGTAGCTGGTCCCGAAGACAGGGACTATGTCTGAGTTTTGTAAACCTTGTCTGACAGGCACAGTTCTTCATACATAGTAGGTTTGCATTAGGTGTTTGTTGAAGTGAAATTGACGTTACCACCAATAAATAATAACTGAACATGAAATTCACTTATTTGAGGCCCACTTTTGGAAATCAAGGCTCTTCTTGAGCTTATAAAGTCCTTTTGTGGGCAGGCCTTTGGTGGATTACAATATTCGTTCCAAGTAAATTCTGTAAATGTAGCAATAGATTATTCGCAGGATCTACATACATAAATTCAGACAGGAAGATTGGTTAAATGTTAAAAATTATTTTTTGGAGCAGATAAAAATGTGCAAAAAACATTGGCAAAATGGCTTGGGAAAAGGTGGTTTCCAATGTTTTTAATATTGACACAGTTAGCAACTGACTTGAAATCCTTCCTTTATCAACATAAAAAGACATTTCAAGGGAAAGGAAATAAATTATAATGCCATTAGCCACCACACATTGTAGAAGTACCTGTTATAAAAGAAAATCCTTTCTAACTAAGTTTTACTGTTTTGGATCTCAGCTTCTTTCACAGAAATAAAGAATGAAATACTACACTTGATTTCATTCGGAAATATTAATGGGATTGAAATAAGCTTTAATTTTTCCTTTGACTCATTAAGCTAGAAAGTCAAAGTGCTAAAAATATATACTTTTGCTTCACAATAGACAGAAATGGATAACAGTAGAAAAGAATTTTTTGTATGTGTGCAGGAATGTAACTTAGAGTAAAAGGACCTGTTGGGAGAAATTTGAACCAATTGTAATGTAGAATTTAGCTATTGTATATAAACAGATGTCTATATTCATCACGTAGCTTTACTTGTCAAAAAATATCTTAAAACTTGTACAGTCAGAGAAAGTATCAATAACATAAAATTTCACAGGCCCCTTTTAGAACTGTGGCCTTAACATTTTGTAGGGAAATAAAGCTTTGGTTAACCTTGGCTCTGGTAGACCTCATTAAAATAACAGCCTGTCAGTTTCAAGTTTAAAATAACAGGGTTGTCAGTTTTATATGCAGTGGAACAATCTACAATTTTATTCCCTGGGACGAAGCTGTGGGAAGGGGGCAGAAGGTGGGCAAAGATTGAACAACACTGCCATCTGGTGGCCGTGGTGAAGGTGGTCTCTAAGTGCCTGCAGGTGAGGCTGGACCGCCCTGAAAGAAAAGGTGGGATGATGTCAGGCTACTTTGGGCAAACTTTTGTATCAACTTTTTGACACCCTTTGTCTTTAAAATGCGTGCACATGCTGAGAACCAATATGCAATTTATAATCTCAAAATTATAGTAAATCAATAAGAAACTCTACCCTTTGGTAACCTGTAATCCCTGCATATAAATGACTTCATGCGATTCATTTTCAAGAGAATGAAATCTTGTGAGAAGGATTGGATTCAACAAAAACCTTTTAGATATTTTCCTTTATAAAAACTGCCACATATCTGGTGGCTTGTTACATGAGTGTCTTGGTACAAGTTCATCAAACTGTTTATATATGATTTGTGTACTTGTCTGGGTGATTGTTATACTTCAATGAAAACAAATAAATGTAAGCTGAAAAATCTCTGTCCGTGGGCAAAATATTGACAGATGTCACAAAACTGAATACAACATGTTCCCATTTATATAAACAAAAGTGATTCTAGATATAGGCTGGGTCCCAAAGAGACTTCTAATGTAACTTAACTTGGAATCAGTTCTTGCCTGGTACACTTGGGACATTTGATTAGGGGTCTGTAATGAAGGGCAAGAGAGTGACATCAGAGAAAGGGGATAAAACTGAGTTTTGTTCATCTGAAGTACAAGCTACCTAAAATTTCAGAAGAAAATACTGAACACTCTAATGTTAAGTGAACAGCCTGGCTTCAACTCCTTTCAATAACAACATTAGCCTGGGGACTGTGCTCAAGCCCTCTCAGGAGCAACTGGCCCCCTCTCTCGATGTGCTCAGGAAGGACCTTTAGACATGATAGCCACCTGCTACATATGGCTGTGGAGCACTGGAGCTGTTCGCTGGTGTAGACAGAACTGATAGTGCTATAAGTACAACAACGCCAAGTATAACAAACCCACACCAGAGTTTGAGACTCATGCCATTCAACATGGCAGGCATTAGCCACATGTATCTATTGAGCACTGGAGAAGAACCCCTATAGACTGAATTAAGATGGGCTGTAAGTATAAAATACAAACTGTTTTTGAAGACTTAGTACCAAAAAAAAAAGAATGTAAAATAGCTTGTTAAAATTTTTCATATTCATTATACATGGAAATTATAATATTTTGGATATGTTGGGTTAAACAAAACATAATATTAAAATTAGTTTCAATTTACTTTATTTCATGTGGCCACTAGAAACTTTAAAACTATGTATGTAGCTACCATTTGTGGCTAGCATAGTATTTCTATTGGATATCACTGCCTTAGAGGCTCCTTGCTTCCTTGCACAGAACAGCCATTCTGATATTTTACAACGTGATTCTTTTTCCCATTAGAGCTAAAAAGGACAACCTCTGACATCTCTGCGGCCTGCAGGAGACTAACAGAACCCATTTAGGTTGTATGATGCTTACACTGTAAAGGTGAAAGTCAAGTATGATTATGTCACTTGGGTCTAATCATAAGAGGAGTAAACAGCACTCCCTGGTTGGTGCCCCATGGGGTAAATTGGATCTTTAAGGTAACCAGATGGCTCCCAGGAACAGGTAATTTACCTCACAGGGGTAAGAACTTGATTTCCAAGAAAGAGTACAGTTTAGTCACCCTATGCCATCTGTCCCCATGGTGATACTTCTACTCATTAAGAACTTCCAGTTCCAAGTGCCCTAGCTATATATAAACTTACTAGACTTTATGAAATCTTTAAGAAGATAGTGTTTAAGGGTGGGATAAATTTTCCCCCATTTTGAAACAGATTTTTAGGGAGATTATGCAACTTAAGTAAAGCAACAGTTAAAGCAAACACTGTGAACTTCTCTCCCTTATTGAAGAGGCTTTGTGTCCATGAGCTTTTGCTGCTCAGGGTCCCTCTGCCAAGAAAAGATCCTCCCAAATCTTCTGCCTTCAGAATTCTACTTATCCTACAAGTCCAGTTCAACTGCCACCTCTTCCTTGGAGTCTTCCTCCATCCACTTTCTCCCTTATAATGAAACATTGATTATACTTCTCATACCCTACAACCCTTAAATATATGAACCATTTAGTATGCTCATTTCTGTATATATATCTTTCCTCCACTGTATGGTAAGTTCATTGAAGACAAAACTATGTCTTACATATCGCTGTATGCCCAGGACCTAAAAAGGGCATTGTAGATACCAAATAGATGAATGTATGTGCATGCGCATATGTGTGTTTAGTTGAACTACCTACCCACAAATAGACCCTAAACAACCAGTTCTCCAGAAAATAGGGAGGCTTACAAGGAAGACATCCCTCTCTGTAGCAATGTGTTTATTTTGCAAGTTAGGGCATCTAGAATTTATGTTTCATTTACAATTTCATTTGGAGAACCGGAATTTAAATTTGCCCTTCTGCCTATTCCACTTCATTTATTCATTCATTCATTCGTTCATTCCTATAAACCAGGCTTTGTGCTGGGAGATGGGACACACCTCTCATAGAATGTGGTGAACACAGAGGACAGAGGCCCTGCCCCTGTGTCACCTGCAGGCTGGAAGGGAAGACCCATGTTAACAATGAATGGGGAAATCCTTATGACAGGTAAACCCACAGGGACCTCTGGAGCACAGACCCTGTGCAGAGGGCCTAAGTGACGCTGGGTATTAAGGGAGGAGCCCTAGACAAAGAGACAGTCGAGTTGAGACACATAGAAAGAGTTGCCCACTAGATCATAGTCTTCCCTCCCCCATGTGTAGATGCCACATCTGAGTTAGACTTCACAGACATCGTTGGGTCTGATGGTTTACGTTCCTGGGTACATCGATGAGTCTGTCATCTTATTGTTCCTAGAACTCCCTTTGACCAAAATCACTAGCAATTAAACTCCAACCAGTTTCCAGTTAAGCCCGTGAAGGAAAAGGCAGAACATTGTGTTATATCCTAAATACAGCACAATAGCTACAAAAGTAGCATTTATTATGCACCACACAGTACAAGTCTACATAGTTAAGTATAAATCAAATCACACATGCCCAAAAGACATTTATATGCTTTTTGTTGCCTATTCCATAAAAGATTTAGGGGAACCCATCTCCACCCTAAATGGCTTTAGAATTTAGATAAATCTGATTTCTACCGACCACTTGCTGAATATTTTTCTATGCTGCATCTAAATTACTTCTCCAGTGTGTGTACATCTCTGTGAGTACTTTCACTGTTGGGTGGAATCATGTTTGCAATATCTTACTTAATAAGGCCGGGCTCACTTACACCACTCTCGGGTGAGCAAAAAAGATGTTTCTTGTTTCCTGTTAAGTTCCAAGTATCTGTAGGCTTCAGAGAGAGGTACCAGAATACACATCTATTTCTCAGCTTTGGTGTGGAAGAATAAAGCCCCAAACAGTTGGAATTAAATAACGAGTTCTAAAATATTCAGGAATGCCTAAATTCGAAGTGAAATGCTTTGCTACGCCTCCTCCCCTTTTTAATTAGCAGACACACTTGTAATGTCCTGGATTTCATTCCCTGAAGACGAAATTTCAATATTTTCAGAGTAACTTCAGGTGGTTATGAGCTTAACAGAATCATTATGTCAATCATAGATAGAAGTAGAGACAGAGACTCTTTGTGGGTTCCTGAGTCTCATCAGAGCCCCGTGAAGGGGTTGTACATTTGAAGTAAGAGTTGGAAAAGAATCAGAATGTTTCAGCAAGACTGCATGTTCAGAACATCAAGCTTTCTTCACATTGGCAACATTGGGCTATTAAATATATAAGCTCTTTCTAGCAGTTTTCCAAATTAGCACTCATTTCCAGGTTAGTCCTATACAAAGGGATCAACGCCATGCCACTACCATGATCCTGTTGGCTATATCAGGAAATTGAGGAAAAATGGAGGAAATCTGCTTTTCAAGCCACAAAGAACTTCCAAAAGTTTTTATTCAGTAATGATGATAGAATAAATGATGATAGGAGCAGAGGTCAGATTTTAAATATCCAAACTGCTTCAGTGTGCCATAGAAAGCTACTAAAAATACTGAATTTATGATCTTTTTTTTTTTTTGAGACTGTACCTTAGATCTTCCAACCCACCATCATGAAGATTGCATATCTAATGACCTAATTTAGAGTCAGCACTTGTCACAATTCACGCTCTAAGTCAGGGCAAGCTCCTTAGGGATGTCCGCATCTATACGGCCAAAATAATGCTTAAGAAATGATAGAGATCAAAGTTAGCCACCAAGGAAAATACAGCTGGTCTCCAAAGCAGAGAGGGAGAGAGCAGACCTATGGACAGACCTATGGTCAGAAATAAAGCAAAAAGGAGAATTTCCCAGGGGATGGGCAGAGAAAAACAGAATCCACTCTCAGAATTGGAAACCAGGGATAGGTTGCAAAGGAACAAAGTGAAGCAAGAGAAAAAAGCTGGGGACTCAGTCTCAATGCCAAGTGCAGGAGGAAGAATAAGAATATGCACGTGCTGTGTGGTCAGGCCTTGTCCAGGAAGACCTCCAGAACTGCCCAGAGAGGGGCCGTGGCCTGCCTGAGGTCAAGCAGGAAATCCCAAGTCCTCTTTCACCAAAACTGTTATCTGTCGTTGGAAACATTTACGTGAAACCTAGGTGAGTCTCTGTCAAGGATACTCTAGAAGCTTTGGACTGTGGGAGCTCTGCTGAGCCTCTCAATTCCATGATTCAACAACAAAACTACTCCTTAAAATCATTTATAATTTTCAGTCTTGACAAGTATATAGTACATTATAAAAGGTATCCATGTAACAGAAACATTTGTATCCCCTTAATATTCTGAAATTTAAAAAAACAACCAAAAAGAAGAAAAGTAAATAGTGCCACATTTTAGGTACCCTTATGCAAAGTGATACTTTGATTTTGTATGGATTCCTACAGACCAAATGACTTCTTGTCTTTTTCTTTTTGCTATTGGATTCAGTAGATATGAGTTCAATGTCAGACTACATAATTGCTTAAGGACATACAGAATGTGTACTGCGCTTACTTCCTAAAACGTAGTACCCTAGGGAATGAGGCACAACCAGAACCCTGGCTACAAACATGAAGATTTGAATGTTTGTTGTTGTTTTCTTATAATCTGCTGCAAACATCTAACCAGAACAGCAATAGGAAAATATTTGTGATGTTTCTCATATTTATCCCACTCTGAAGACCAGTGTTTTACCGAAAAAGGCCCCCGTCTTTCTTTCCAGGGTCATACCCTTAATACAGTGTGATCCTCTAGCCAAGAAACTCCAAACCGGAAGCCAGAAAGGATGACTCAGATTCTAATTTTTCATCCAATTCCCAATCCCTTGTGAAACGCAGCAAAGCTAAGCATTATCTTTTTGAACCTTCAAAGATTCTCTCACTTCCCACTGGGTTTTTTATCCTTCTTAGTTTTTCCTACAAACCTCACGAGTGTTTGTCTCCTTGGGGGTAATGTTGAAAGTACCATACCACAGGTGAAAAAATATGTCACATGGTAATAAACTAGAAGTTGTTTTTAAATTCCCTGGGAGTCTATGATAAATCTCAGAGTGTGGGGCTGTTTTCAAGTTGTGTGGTGTCTCCAAGATGCAGCGGGTGCATGATGTGGACAAAGTCTGCTTTAGGTTCACTGACAAACTGGATGCCACAGAGCCCCACTGTCACCCCCAAGACTGACTCAGAAATCTAGAAGAGAACGTGTTACAAGCAATTTCTCCACCAAGCATCACAGAACTTCCCCAAATATTACACTAAAGACGGTGACAATCTGAGGCATGAGAAATAACACCAGAGTTTCACGAACTCAGAATAAATGGAAAACTGATGTTCTAGTGAGGAGAGTGCTAAAAGCCATTATCGGAAGACACGGATTACTTCTTCTGTCTGCGAGATCGTATTTATCGGTATCTGGCCATGCCAGAAAAATTAGTATTCTATCTGAGTCTTAGGAACTTTAAATACTCTCTTCCAGACTGTATGTGTTTTCAAGTGAGTGAGAGAAGTTGTGAACAGGTACATTCACAGACCTTGTTTGATTACTGAAGGAGTATGCATGACTTGAATTCCAACGCAGGCTCACACGGTGAATTGAATTACTTGGTGCTGTAAGAAAAGATCGTTCTTCTCTAGAGTAAAGCTCATTGAGATCACTGCCCCCGAAACTGGATTATTCAACTCTTAGGTTGCAAAAATGGTTTTATGTGTCATGCATTTCCCTTAACTTGACCAAGTAACTGGGCCCTGTCCATGAGGTAAAGACGAGGCTGCCTTCGTTTCTTTAAACAGATTGTTTTCCAAAGCTAACAAATGACCTTCAGCCTATAAAATATTCACATTGTGTTTTTTCCCCCGCCATATATATTATTTAGTGAATAGCCCTTTAAATATTAATCACCTTTTTTTCTAAAGATGTGGTATATATTATTTACATCCGGTTACATTACGTTTTTCTACAGATGAAATAGGCATAATGAAATCTCTCTGACGTCATGAGCAAACAGGGCATCGGGCCAGGTGCCCACAACAGGTAGCCAGGGAAGGGGATGTTGTCCAGGGATGATTGAGGGAAGACAGCAGGTGGCCTTGTCACCACAGCTACCCAGGGAAGAGCCAGAGGAAACAACGGATCCAGGATAGATGGACTTTGGGCCTCTGGTAGGTAGACAGACAGCCATGAGCAATGTCTCTTGGTGAAAAAAGTCAAATATGCCCCATCAGAGAATTCACGTGGGAAACAAAGGTAATAAAAGGGGCTCAAAAGCACCCCAAATCAGAATTCAACAGGTCACTTGTTCAGAAAACCAAAGGGAAGGTACTGGAACTGGCATGTGTTGATAAGGATTGTAAAAACTGTTAAAGATGGGATTTATTCCATTTTTAGTTACGTTCTTATGTTTTTTTCCCCAAGCCAAGATTGTCTTGAGGTCCCTGAGGCTCTTCCCTCATACCTGTGCAAATTACACCTGAAATGACATTTGAGATGACAGGAGACTAGCAGCCTAGTTAGAAGATCAGCTGAGATACCCTTCTTGTTCTGGGGGTCATCAGGTCAAGGAAAATTACTTTTGTTCCTGATGCCCTGACTGAATTTGCCCACATCTTCCTTGCTCTCCAAAGGAAAGTTCAGAAGGCAGGAGCTGGCAGATAATCAATAATTTTTGAGATCTTACTTCCCTTGGCAGATCATTGGCGATGCTGTTCATGTATTTATTCACTCAACAAATATCATTAAGCACCTGGTACACACAAAACGCTGTTTACTGAGTCACTGGCTGTGGAGCAGATATTCCCTGGGAGTCGTGAAAGTGCAGCTGCTCCTTAGCAAAGCGAGTAGCTGAGGACCAGAAAAGTGACCACAACCAGCGGCTCTACATGGACTAAATTATCCTGTTCTTGGAAGTGAAAACTTGGGAGGGCATGATGCATTTTTTGTTTTTAGTCCCTTTAGGAAGAAATTACTAAAATGATCCTGCTTCCTAATCATTCCTATGACAGAGTTTAGCAGCCACAAGAAAGCAAATATCAGCAAAGCCTTATTTGCTTGAGAAGGAATATGATGTTCCCCAGCAAGGAAATTTCCAGACAAATTAATATCAGTGCTCTCATAGCCCCTTGTTTACCCGTGACTATAATATTTGCTCCATATCTGTTTGCTCCTACTAGACGTTGCAGCCATGAACCCTTCAAGGAGAGTGAACGTGTACTAGTCATATTCATATCCCCAGAGGCTACTATAAAACCTGTCTTATAAAAGGCACATAATAAGGGTTTAATGAAGGGATACGAGCAACAAAAGCCTTTTTTCTTATTTAACCAATGTATTGGAACTTTTGCTAAATTGTATTACACTTCCCTGTCTCATTAAACTGATTTCACTGAATGTTATTGAATTTTTGCTTGCGAAATCACTGCTTCAAAATATATTGCATGAGTCCCTGTGCTATCGACTAGTAATCTCCAGATTTTTTTTTTTTTTTGGTCTTGCATCTATCAGCAAAAAATTCAGGATCATAGACACCCAGGCTACTTATAATTATTTATACATAAATTATAACATTAATACTACTGAACTAATACATGCTGTATCTCTTGAAATTTATGCAAAAATAGAAACTTTTAAGATAAGAAAAATAAAACAAATAATCTTTATTATCTCTGCTTTGTGACGTTGCAGATGTTTCAAGAGTAAGAGGAATATTATTGTTCACTTGTGCTTGCATTGCTTGAAAGGAAATAAATCAAACCCAAAGTTTCTTTCAAAAATTATTTTAAGCCACAATTCCATTGAATGAGTTAGTTAAAACTAGATAATCTAATCCATAAATGCATTTAACCAGCACATATGGTGTGTCAATACACCAGCAGCAAGTTAGTGGGGGTAGGATGGCAGTGTAGCCTCTCCCCACTGTGAAAGTCTTACTCTTTCCCTAGGATAACTGAGACATAGCCATCACCATGTAGACCAATTGAGATATCAATCTCTAGATTAAATATTAGGAAAGCTTAATTCCTCTTGTGTTTTTATATTTAAAAAATGGAAATAAAAGTTCTAATTCTGAATCACTTGCACACCCCCAGAGATGCACACACACGCCTACCACCAACCCAACACACACACTTTGAAGGCCCTGGCTGTGAGCCATGACCCTAGTAAGCCTTGTGATTAAGAGTAACAATTCCAAAGTCTACCTTTGAATGTGAATCTCATTTACTAGATGTGTGGCAAGTTTTTTAGCCTCTCTAAGCCCCATTTCCCAGTTGCACAAAGGGTGTAATGATACTATTTCAGCACAGACAGGGCTGTGAAGATTGACTGTGAGGGGGTGCCTGGGTTCAGTGAAAGCTCACCGGTCGCCCCCATCACTCTGAGTCAATTACTGCCCTGTGCTCAATCCAGCAAGGCTCTTCAAAGCCAGGTGCCCTGACAGCAAAGTCTTATTTCTTTCCCAACTTTTCATTATTTTTAACTTTCCCAAACAATACTGAAAAAATAGTAAAATGAACATCCATATACCCCCGGTGCAGATTTGATAATAGTTTTTTGCTAATTTTAAGCAAGTAAAAGACACAGTAACACTTTATCCCTAAATTTCTCATCATGAATCTCCTAAAAGCAAGGAAAGTCTCCTATACAATCACATCATGATCACACTTAAGAAAATTAACAGTAATTCAATAATATTAACTACTATCTATTCTATATTCAAAATTCCCCAAATTCTCTCTTATAGCTGGGTTCCCACCTCCAAATCCAGGATTCAGTTAAAGTCCACACATAGAATTTGGTTGTTAATGTTTTTTTGAGTTTCTTTTCATCTCGAACAGTCTTCCTGCCTTAATCAATTTATTTACTTGCCCAATTTTGAAGCCAATTGTCTCATATGATCTCTCCTCACTGGATGTGTCTGATTATATATTTGTACTGTTACTTAGTTTGTTCCTCTATCCCTAGCATTTCCTGTAAACTGTGAGTTGTTAAGTCAGAAACTTGATGAGATTCAGATTAAGTATTTGGGGCAAGATTACTTTCTAACTGAAGTTGTCAGGTAAGAATGCTTGGATAGCCCTTTCTGCTCATTGTTTTTACTAATCTGTTGCTTTTTAGCCATCATTCCACCTTCTCAACTTCCTCCCTATTTTGTCTAATTTTATAATTCTTTAAGGTTAGGTAGGAGAATGGTGCCATTGTCTTCCTGGAGAGTCAAGTATTCCTAGGCTTTTTGACAGTCTTTAAACTAAGAGCATTTGTCTCAACTGAAGTCAGTAGTTGAAATTGTCAGGAACCAGGATAAACTACAGATAAATCCTAAAAGAGGGCTCATGTTTTCCCTGTGAACCTCAACACTATATATTTGGATCAGATTCCTATGGCATAACAGAAGTTGTTCATCTTTCAAAAATCTATCAATAGCATAGATGAAAAAAATTAATACTTAGGTATTACTAGTATTACTAACATTGCAGCATTACTAACACAATATTGGACTGATGGGTAAATGCCCATTGCAAGTATTGGATGGAGTTCATTTGTCCTAGAATAGCTCATTTGAGAAGCAAAGAGAGGAAATTGTTATAAATTTTGTATTTGGTCCCAGGTCTTTGTTCTCACCAGGTTTGTTATTAATGAACTAGGGTTCGCTGTTATTGTCAGTAGTATATTTGTACCAAGGGCACTTGTTAACATAAAGCTTAGTCCTCAATTGTGTGCACTTAGGTTTCCAGGGGGGTAGGGTGGGAAACAAAACCTCAGGTCTGGGGCTGCAGCAAAGCAGTTACACGTCTTATTCAGAAATAAAATAAATAAATAAAATGAGAAAATGTTTCCAAATGGTGTGAAGATTGAAAAACTTCCCCGGTACTAAAAAATAAACCGCCGTCATTCAGATGTACTTTAGAATCAAGGGCATGTTCTTTTCCAGTGGCTAATAGTGTCCACTTTTTCAGCTGTCTGCCTCACCATCGCAGTCTGGAGGTGAATTGGCCAGTGTTTCCGTGCAGAATGTTAAAACAGCATTTACATTTCTCACGGCTGCTTTGCTGTTATCTCCTTCAAATGTACAGTGAAAACGCACAGCTACTGAAATGCCAGAGAGAACACGTCCCGATTGTAAAAGGTGTTGTGGCGAGCAGTCAGAGAGGGCCTCCGGGCCTGTCCTCGTGACAGGGTCTTCACTTAGCCAAATAGGACTTCACAGTTCCCTCCCACCCTTTTGGATGAAGAACACACGTTACTGTGACCCCAGCTACTTACGTTAGCAACATTGTCCATCACCTTGTACTAGAATGCCACCATTCCACCCATTATCTCAATCAGCACTTACTGAGGGCCTCCTGTGTGCTAAGACCTGTGTGACCAGCTCATCTTGGTTTACCTGGGACTTTCCTGTGTTAGTGCTGAAAATTCTGCATGCTGGAATCGCCTAAGTTCCAGACAAACTGGGCTGGTTGGCCTCCTGACCCATACCAGGCACTGAGGATCAAGACAAATGACAACCCTATTCCTGCCACCAAGAAGTATGTAGTCTAAGAGAGAATCAGAAAAATAAGGCAATTACTAGAGTTTGGAAGGATCGGTACTTAGCATTATCAGTTGGGCTCTATTCAATGCAGAAAGCTGAGTCTAACTTGGAGGCCAGAGAATGCACCGTGAAGCAGACAATGCTTGAGTTGGATTTAAAGAATGAGCAGCACAGCATTCGCAGTTAAATTCTGCAAATACTAGAAGAGGAGATGCCAGTGGGATGTCATGCAATGTTATTCTTTCTCTGAGTCTCAAAATGTGTGTATCTGGTTTAGCTTCCCACAGCATGAAGGTGGCATTTCAGTATGAAACAGGCAGAAAAGAGAAGGCTTGCTCGTGGTGTGCTTTATTATGGGACAGAATAAACCCCATACAATTTCAGTCCTGGAGATGGTGCTCGTTTTCTGATATAAATATGTAATACATATCTCTGTCCCTGGAGATTGTTTTGAAAAGAGTAAGAAAGAGATGGTAGCCTTTACTGGAGGTTAGGAACACCGAAGTGGACACCATGCAAACCAAATAAAATGTAAGGGGTTCTTTTTCACATGTTTATTTTGGAAAAAAAAAAATCAAACTTACCAAAAATTGCATTTTTTGAAAAATTGTATGCTTTTCATCTAGAAAAGCCAATCATTAAAAATGTGCCACATTTACTTTCTCTCTCTTTATACATCTGTGTACATAGTACTATTTATTATTACTGAGTCATTATTAAGTTGTGCAAATCATACCCCTGCAATTGTTAATATTCCAGCGTGTATCTCCTAAGAACACAAGAGTGTGACATTCTCCTACATTACCACAATATGCTTTTATGTTCAGGAAATTGAACACTGACACAATGCTATTATCTAATAGAGTGTCGGTATACAAATTTTGCCTATTATCTCAATAATGTCTTTTATGGCAGTTATCTTTCTAACCTAGTGTTCAGTCCAGGCTGCATCTGGATAGCACATCTCGTATTCTCACTCTGGAAGCACTCTTAGCCTTTTTTGATCCTTCATGACTGACATTTTTGAGGACAGGCCAGCTGTCTTTCAGAATGCCCCTCGGTTTGGGTTTGTGTGATGCGTCCCCATGATTAGGTTCAGGTTATGAATGTTCGCAGCCTAAGTGACTGTCCTTCCTGGCACATCACATGGGGAGATTCCCATGATCAGTTTGTCCCCTCACTTTGACCAACTGGCTAAGGTGGAGACCTGCCAAGTCTCTTCACTGTAACATTACCAGTTTTCCTTTGGTAATTAATAAGTAATCTGTGGTAGGTACTTTGAGATTGTGCAAATATCCTGTTCCCCTCCAAAAGTCTACTCAACGTTTTTCGCATCTGTGTCAGTCTGCTAAGGTTGCCATAACAAAGTACCACAGACTGCGTGGATTAAAACCACAGAAATGTGCTGTCTCACAGTTCCGGGGGCTAGAAGTCTGAAATCAAGATGTCAGCACAGATGATTCCTGCTGAGAGTTGTGGAAAGGATCTATCCAGACTTCTCTCCTTGGTTTATAGATGAGCATCTTCTTCCTGTGTTTCTTCACGTCATCGTCCTCCATGCACATCTCTGTGCCCAAATTCCCCTTTGTATAAGGACACCAGTCATGCTGAGGTAGGGCCCGCCCTAATGACCTACTGTAACTTCTTTGCCTCTGTAATGACCCTATCTCAAAACTAAGTCACATGCTGAGGTACCGAGGGTTAGGACTTCAATATGAATTTGGGGGCACACAATTCAACCAACAACATATGCATTTCGACCATCCATGAACACTCCCAGTGTTCATATAGACAGAATAGGAAATCCGAGCTGTGACTGCACGAACCTAGATGTTTATTACGGAGCCACAATGGTATTAAATCCCTCTCCCTACCCGTTCTCAGGTAAGAAGTCAGTGCTGAGCCTGAAAACAGTGAAGAGGCTGGTATAAGATTCTCCCGGCCATCCGTCCACAGGGCTGTGACATTTACACTTACCCATATTTAGAATGACTTTTCTCTTTCGGTGCTAGAGATTTTTAAGTGGGTTTGGTTTACTGCTCACCACCCAAGTGTGTGCTTTATGGGCCTGCCAATTGCACCAGCAGCTAAATTGGGGACCATATTTATTTTGTGCAGAAACAAGTAGTCCACTGGGGAAAAGTGTTTATCTCTCGGTGCATTGTTTTGGTGCATGCAGGCAATGAATGCTAACGTCGGGTGCTCACAGTAAGGGTTGTCAGCAGGAGAGGGACCCGAAGTCAGGTGAGATGCTTCATAAGTTTTTAATTCAAAGGACTGAAGGACAGAAAAGATGGAAAACAAAAAGGCAATTACCTGAGAAGTCTCTGCTAGAGGAAGATTGAGGGGGGAGGAAAAGAGGCTTTCCTGGGCTGTAAACCCTGCAGCACTGTGTCTGTCTCTTAGCACTGATAGAGAGTTTGTGCTGGTCACATCGCAGGTTCTGTAACCTTCACCTGCGTCACGTCCTTGTGTAGAAATGGGCAAAGCCTGAGGAGGACATTCACTCGCTTTCCTTGGTTTCTCGATCAGGTCACCGACATAAAAGAGAAATTGAAGCTCTCTAAAAAGGTCTGGTCGGCATTACCCTACACCATCTGCAAGGATGAGAGCGTGACCGCGGGCACATCCAACGAGGAGCAGTGCTGGAACGGGCACAGCAAAGCCAGGTGAGGGTGACTCGACGTTGTCACGGACGGGGGCACAGCCCGTCCCGCCTTGGAAGACTCTCCTGGCACAACTCCGCAGACCTGTTTATGCAAAAAGCAACAGAGGGCGGAGGGGCGGGTCATCACTTAGCAACAGCTGCTGAGAGTGACAGGTTTGATGGGCACCCGGGAGCAGTTACTCTCAAGGTGCCATTAAGCGTGGAATCCTCGCTTGAACGTCTTGCCTCCGGATGAGGATGGAGGACTGGTGACAGATGCCAGCTTACAGATACCCTGAGATCACAAAGAGCCCTTTTATGTTCGCTATGTCTGCCTAATGACTTTAAGATAGCAAAGCTATTTTTATCCATAAATTTGCAGGGTTCTCTTGTTTTCATCACCAGTTAAACAGGAAACAAAAATTCAACTGTAGTTTGTTTTCACCCCAGAGGGGGAAAAAAATTGAAATGTTCATTGGAAAGGTAAAAGAAAACGTCTGAGGGACACAGGGTAGGGTTCCAATAGGCCCCACACCTTGGGAAGCCCCAGCCTGACAAGAGAAGGCTGTTTTCCTCGTTCTGCTCTGCGGACCAGTGCTACATACGGCCACTTGGTATGGGATTTCTGAATTTGTGGATTGAGCCCAGAACTGGGCTTGGCCTGGGTCTTCACAGGGTGGAGAAGCTGGAAGGGGGGACTGATTGGGAGCTGGCAGGCAGGGCAGGAGGCCAGGAGAGGACTCTGCCGGAGCCCCCATCAGCGGGGTTGCAGGTGGGTGAAGCAGCTGGTAAACTGGACTCAGGGGGTGTTTGGGGATTGCCCGGCAGGTGGAGAACTAAGCGGGGAGTCTATTCTGGGCCTGACAGGGCGGTTTCAAGCATAGGAAACAGCTGTGATCAAAAGGGAACAAGAAGGTATGTGCTTGTTACATTCAAAAGAAACTACAGAAGTTAAGTAGAGTGAGCAGGGTGCACGTTGGTGTTATAGGTTAAGCTGCTAAACTGCAACTTTTAGCACCTAATTGTTAATGACATTATTAACCATAGTAGGAAGAGCTTAGCAAGGTGAAAGCAAGACACCTACAGAAAGAGCTGTAACCATTTCAAGTTGCCCAAAGGATCAATATCCAAATCTTAGACTGTGAGAAGGAAATAAGTCATGTTATTAACAACATTCCCCCCTAAAATACTTAGTATTTTACCAGTGTCTGGCTTTTGAGCTAGAAGACCTTTGGCCAGCAAATTCAGCTGTGAATTAACGCATCTGATGTGTCTTTTCCTGATGACCGTACGGAAAGACACTGGCAGGGATGACCAGATGGCCTAATGAATAAAATGCTTGATTTTTTCTGAGTTGCTCTGTTGCCCAACTGTGTTTACCTTTCAGCCTTGGCTAAAACAAAAGCTGCGTTTTGAACTACATTCCCAGGGATAGTCACACAGGTTACTAGGTATTTGCATACATGCAATTTCTTACAAAACGGAATGTAAAAAATGACCGTGGGAAGGGACTAAATGCCATCAAGAAAATGAGCGGGGAAGATAAACACCATCGAAGTGAGGGCTAGAGGAGATTAGGATGCTTTGGCCAAGTTCCTCCTCGTGCAGATGAAGAACCCAGACAGGGTAATATACCGAACTAACAAGGGTAAAAGCTGGGAATCTCCCAAATCCTAGCTCAGTATTTCTTGACAGCAGTAACCTGCCTCTTAAGTAAACAGCAGCTAAATGCTGTCCTTCCCAAGTTAAGAGAACAAATGAAACAGATCTTAGTCTTTATGAAAGATTTGGTGGTTCTATAGCATTCATTCAGTTGGTCAGTCCTTCAGCAATATTATCATAATTAAGCATTCCCTCTGTCCCAGGCACTGTTCCAGGCTCTGTGGCTTAATCGCTATAAGATGGCAATGGGGTCAACACACAAAAAGGCTCAGTGGCTGGAGCAAGGACAGTGAATTTGTGCACTTCAAGTGCCACACTGCTGGACTGCCGATTTAGGAAAGGATCACATGGGGGGAGAAACACCTGGATCAGTACTCAGGGACCAGATTTGAATGTTATTTTGAGATCAATGGGATGCCATTGGATGAGTTTATGCAGGTGGGGGAAATGATCAAGTTTAATTCAATAAAATAATTTGTAGGCATATTCCAAAATTTAACATAATATCATATATCTTTTATTATATAATAAGTATATTATTAAAAGATTAGGCTGTCAGATATTTGTGATTCATTTGAACAATTACAATTTCATGGTTTTCTTTAGTCCCTTTTAAAAATTCTATTGGCAGGAAATCTTAATAACTTTATATATACTAGCATAGTAAATAGATAACCAATAAAAATTTGTTGAATTAAATTTAAGTGACACTTTTTTCTCCTCCAAATATTAATTGATCTACAAACATATCAGAGAAGTTTTTCACTTAAAGAAATTCTACTGAATCATTTTTTAAGTTGAAGAATCCATTTATGATGTGGATAAAACTTATTTTTTCCCACTTTTGAAGTATGAGTTTTAAGATGACAGGTCTTTTTAAATTTTTAGAGGTGACTGTATAAAATAAAAAGAGAAAGAAAGAAAAGAAAAAAGAAAAGTTATCCTCATCACCTATGTGAAATAAAATAACCAGAACTTTTATTTAAAAAAAAAATCTTGGTTAATAGATATAGAACCAAGATGCTTATTAGCACGGATAGAGACTGTCACATCTGGAGTTTATAAACTCAAACCTGCGTGACGAGGTCTCCAATAGACCAGACATTACTTCCTCTCTTCATGCTTCATCTGTCGGACTCCTTGAGCCACGTTCTTCTGTTTGCACCTACTCCTGTGCCTGGTGTCCTAAGTGTTTGATCAAGCGTGTCTTCCACCACCCATATTTTTCCTGATTACTTTCTGAATCCTACTCCATATCTCTCTACCGTACTTCCTTGATTCAGAAACATACCTCTTTCCATTTTTAATGATCCTGAAATCAAAATGCCTCTTACAGTGGATATGTCCATGTACTCCATGTACATTATCTTATTTTACCCCGAAAGCTGTTATTAAATTAACAGCACCTGTTGAAATTGATGATAACTTGAAAGAGAAGAGGACACACAGAGACATGGCTGCTGTGGCGACCACAGGGTGCAGTTTGCAGCGTTGACACCATGGTCAAGGGTGTGTAAGCACTGGCTCCCTGAAGGTCTGAACCCACATTTATCCCCAAGTTTCCCCCACTCACTCCACCCTCACCCACCTCTGACAGATCTCACTCTGCCTCTGCAGCTAAACAGGTCTGGAAACAGGAGGTGGGGGAGGAGGGCCTGTGCCCTTTGTTGGGAGAAAATTGCAGGCGTGCCTGATGGCCCTATCAGCATTTAAAACTTCATCTGACAACAAGACAAGGTGGTCAAGAGAACATCTTCCCTACTTTCTCTTTCCTTGCCAACCTCCTGGGACAATGTGAAGGTCAATGAGATAATGTCTATGAAAATAGTTCATAAATCCTAAAACAGTACTTCCCAAACTTTAGTGTATTTAAAAATGCAGTGCTATGGACTAAATGCTTATATCCCCCCAAAATTCCTATGTTGAAATCCAAACCCCCAATCTGAGACTCTTTGGAGGTGGAGACTTTTGTAAGTAATTAGGTCTTGAGGGTGGAGCCCTCATAAATGGGATTAGTGCCCTTATAAGAACAAACACAGGAGAGATGATCTCTCTCCGTGTCATCCGAAGACACACAAAGAAGGCGGCCATCTGCAAACCAGGGAGAGAGCCCTCACCAGACACAGGATCTGCCAGCATCTTGGTCTTGGACATGCTGGCCCCTAGAACTGTGAGAAAGAGATGTTCGTTGTTTAAGCCACCCAGGCTATGGCATTTTTGTTGTAGCAGTCCCAGATGATGAAGGCAGTAAGTCTGGGACGGAACCCGAGTGAGATTCCGCATTTCTAACGAGCTTCCAGGTGATGCAATTATTGCTGATCCAGGGACCACAATTTGAGTAGGAGGCTGTAAGGCAGAGTTGCCAGATTTAGTACATAAAAATACCAGACAACAAAGAGAACATACCTATACTTAAAGATTCGTTGTCAATCTGAAATTCAGATTTAACTAGAAGTCCAGTGTTTTATCTGGCAGCCCTACTTTCAGACCCTATTAACAGGTAAGACAATCCCTTTTTCAGTCCACACCCAAGCCTCAGGGAGAATGTTATGATTTTTTGTTTTGTCTTTGCCTTCACAGATATCCTTGATGTTTCCTTTAATGGGGCTTTCCTTATAATAAAAACAACAGCAGCAATATGGGCTGGGAGGCCACCTGGCTCAGAGCAATGTTGCCCACTCAGGATAGCCAGGGCACAGGCAAGTGTGGCGTCATCTCAACAGCGAATTGCTGAGGCTTCACCCCTCCATGTGCCCAGGGAGAATTCTGAGTTGGGAATACAGCACAGCCTTCACTGTGCAGGGAGTCATCCACACAGACCTCGCGTCCAAATGGCGCCACCGTGATGAGTGGCAAGGATAAATACTTTGAATCCTTGGTAGCATTTGATTCGATTCGTGCCTTCGTCAGCTCCGGGTGCTATAACAAAAATGCCATAAAAGAGCAGCTGAAACAACAGAAATCCGTTTCTCACAGTTGTAGATCAGGGTGCCAGCAGGCTGGGTTCTCGTGAGGGCTCTTCCCGGCTTGTGGACAGCTGCCTACATTGCTGTGTCCCCACTAGGCAGAGAGAGAGAGAGAGCACTCTGGTCCCTTCCTCTTGTAAGGGCACTTATCCCATCTTGGGAACTCCATGCAATCCAACCTCATGACCTTTTAAACCCAAATGACCTCCCCAAAGCCCCCAACCTCCAAATACCGTCACACTGGGAATTAGGGTTTGGGAGACACACAGACATTCAGTTCGTAGCAGTTAGTACTCAGAATGACCTCCTACTAATCAGAAGAGCTGAGGAAGGGTTTTTCTTAGCGTTCTCGGCAGTGTCTATCACCTGAGACAGGCAGCCCAGTCGTCTTCAGTGACCCGCAAGAAAGTGAGCCTGCAGGTGTAACTTCCAGCCCTCCCATTTTTCACTTCCCTAAGCCACTTCTCCGGGGTGAATGGGAGAAGATACGGCCACGCTCTGCCTCAACTCAGACAAATAGGAATTGAAAGGAAGCTAGTAAGTTACAGAGGAAAATCGATAATAATCTAGAAGGCCAAAAGGAAAAAAAATTAAAGAGTCGTGGTTCAGGTTACAAATCTAGGCCTCCCAAAGTTCCCGGGGTGAACCTAGAGGCCCTAGGAGGACATTTGCAGTCATCAGTCATCCCGGGGAAGGGCGTTCTGGGCAGTCGGTGGCCGGAATGAGCTGTCTGTACGGGAGCTGGGAAAGAATGATTAGATGGGAGGCAGGAAAGCATGGGCTCTGAAGGAAATAAAACTTTTATATGGTCAGCACATATGGGTTAGAACTTTGTCAGGCAGCAGGAGAAAAAATAAAGCCCTTATGGTGTTCACATAGGCTCTTACCTTTCTGCTCTCATAAAGGCAGATTCTTGCTTTTTAAGAACACAGCCAGGTGAAACGACATCATCAATAACTTCTTTGGGGATTGTTTTCTTTTTACAGAGACCCTTTTTCCAAACTCGTAGGGATTAAAAAGGAAAGTAAAATCGGAGAGACAATGAGATGGGAGAGGAAAAATGCAAAGCAGTCTAAGAGCCCAGCCCCGCTGGCACAGAGGTTATCTGATGGAACATAAATTATTTTCAGAGTTTTCAGGTTCCTGAGTCATTCATTTCTAGACTCCTCCCTTCCCCCCCATAAAACTAGCCAAAAAAAAAAAAAAGGAAAAAAAACACAACTTTTCGATTTCGATTTTGCTCCTTGTAAGCCAGTGTTTAGCTGTCAGTGTGTCCTTTCTTTAAAATGCCTCTGGGAGGAGGCTATCAAGGAGCTGGCTGGGGGACAAAATTAATTGGACCCCTTGGAAACGTGGCTTTTGCAGGGAGCCTCTGCTGTTTTTCAAGACACCTGATCCTCGCAGAAATATTATGTCCCCAAGGAAATCCTTCCCAAGGCCAGGAGGTAAACACAGTAAATTGTAAGAAATAGGAAAAGTAGAAAAATCTAGAAAATAGATCAGTCACTCTCGCCAGCTACTGTGTAGACTGGCTAACCAAAGAAAATAGTGAGGTATGAGTGGCTAAGTCCGAGCAGATGCAAAGAGGATGAAATGATGCATGATGATGTCAAAGATAGTGACTCGCAGTCTGAAGGACAATATTGTTTTAGTCTGATACGGACTATGTCCCAAAGCACTCTAGCTGTATTTTAAAGGACTGTAAAATATTCAATGTATACCAAGCCAAACACCTTGGGAAGGTGGGAATTCTAAGATAAGAACTGGCAACTGTCAAACCTGGCATTCTAAAATGCCTACTTCCCTTCCCGGGCACACGGGGGGATAGGGGACCCCATGAAGTCTTCCTGAGTGTCCGGGGGGAGAGGAAGCTCCGTGAACCTCCTGCAAGTGGCAAAATGTTTTTAGGCAGAGACAGCTCCAAATAGCAGGAAGGGATCATGTTGTTGGTCCATAACTCAGCAGCCCTGAATACTGGCTCATGGGTCTTTTTTCCTAACCACTCTGGAGTTTGTAATCAAGAAAGGATGGGTTTGGGGACCTCCTGCCAATGAATTACGAGGCCAAGTCAAAGAATTTAGCTTCTGCACACTGCTGCAACCCGTGAGCTGTGCATTCTCCAGAAGAGTTCCCAAACCATTTCCTGCCTCGCGTTCTCCAGCTGGAGGAGAGCCACACAAATCGTTTTTCTGTACATGAACTCGGGCTTTAAAACTCCAGGTTCTGCTGCTGTCAGCCACTGCTAAGGAACAGGTTTGGCATTTGGCGGAAATTTGGCATTTGGCAATTGTCGGAGCCATGTTAACAACTTAATTTTCATAAGAATACATTAGAATCACCTAGTAATTATATAAAGTAGCTACCTGGCTTGTCCACAGTGGCCCTGTGGGTCCCAGAGAAGTCACAGATGCTCCGGGTCATACGCAGTGCAGTTCGTGTGCCTTGGACCCTATCTCAGTGTCTGATCTCGTGAAGTTCCTAATGCCTCAGACAACTCTAGCTTAGCAGTCTTCAAGAATTTATAAATCTACTTAAAGCATAAGGTCACAGTATGCTTTGAGTAATACCACTTTCCTCCAGGAGAAAATGGAAAGGGAAAAAAGTCGTTTATATCAATAAGTTTAGAAAAGTAGTACTTAAAACTTAGGTTTAAAAAATTGTGGTCACATACACCAAACATAAAATTTACCATTTTAACCATTTCACAGCGTACAGTTCTGCAGCATTAAGTGCATCCGCACTGCTATGCAACCGTCACCCCCACCCACCCACAGAACTTTTTCACCTTCCTAAACTGAAACTCTGTTTTCCCTCTGCCCTTTCCCCACAGTCCCTGGAAACCACCATTCTACTTTCTATCTCTATGAATTTCACTACTCTGGGTACTTTATATAAGTGGAATCATATAATATTTGTCGTTTTGTGACTGACTTATTTCACTTAGCATAATGTCCTCAAGGTTTATCCACGTTGTACATGTGTCAGAATTTTCTTCCTTTTTAAGGCTGAATGATATTCCTATTGTATGTGTATACCACGTTTGTTTATCCATTCATCCATCAATGGACACTTTGCACCCTTTGGCTACTATGAATAATGCTGCTATGGACAGAGGTATGCAAATATCTGCTCAAGTCCTTGCCTGAGTGTATTTTGAGCATATACCTGGAAATGCAGTTGTTGGATCATAAAGTAATTCCATTTTTAATTTTTTGAGGAACTGCCAGACTGTTTTCTACAGCCACTGTACCATTTTACATTCCCGCCAGCAGAACACAGGGTTCCAATTTCTCCACATCCTTGCCAACATTTGTTTTTTTTTGTTCGTTTGTTTTAAATAATAGCCATCTTAATGTGTATGAAATTTAACACTTAGATTTATGAACACTTCTAAAAGAGGTTACTGACACAATAGGTTTGTAGTCACTTATTTGAGGCCATATGGGTTTCAGAATTCAAAACTTTTTAGAATTTAGAAAATCACCACAGTGACTATGCTGTATATTATATAATACTCCCAGTGGGGTCTGGGGCTGCCACCCACAAACACATTAATATTTTTTTGCAGCAAAATGTATTAATATTTACACTAAGTGAGATAAATGAGGACCGTAATTAGCCTCATTTCAGATCAAATGAAGTTTTGCTAACAAGCAGGTTGAAGAAAAATTCTTGGAGATTCTCAAATTTCAGAATGGCACAGAAGGAATTTTGGACTTGTATTAGCATTATATCTACTTAGATGAGTAAAACTTTTAAACCTGCTGAAGCGGAATGAATATAAAGCTCAGAATTATAAATTGCTATAGAGATGGGTGTTGAATGGAGCTCATGTGTGGCAGCAAACAGTTTTGAAACTACTTTCACCCCACTCTTCTAATTGTGCCTTAAGAGAGGAGCAGTCTGAGGAAATATTAGGAATGTGGAAAGAAACCAGGCCAGCACTCGGGCATCCTGTTTCTCCCCATTCCTGCCTCAGTGCCCATTTGGATACGTAACAGCTCCATTGGGCACATTGGGCTAACCTTCCTCACTAGTGCCTCATGTGAGAACTTTCACTCGCTCTCAAATCCATTCCATCTTCAGAGTTGTGCGTCCCTCTCCCAACATGCAGTGCCTTACGTTGGAACAACTACCTGTATTAATGCGATGATGAGAAATACTGAATGCTGGTAAATTAACATGCCTCTCCTCCTAGCAAGCACATTCATGTATCAACAGGTGATTTCTGGAAGCCTCAGCACAGCTGTAAGGAATGTCTTTGAATGTTGAGAATGGCAGGTACTGTGATTGGCCAGTGGGAAACTTCTGCAGGGACAAGTCGTGTTTAATGTCTCTCAAGTGACAGAAGCTGACTGTCACCTGACTCTGGCAGTGAGGGCCTGCAGCCACCCACAAGGTTGAGTGTATCAGCCCTCCCACCTCCCAAATTTCCTCAGAATTCTTCCACTCTCATAGGCCATAATTGGCCATAATGTTTAGATGTAATCAAGGAAACCTACATTAACAATATGAAATTAGATGTGAAGAAAAAGAATTCTGCGAAACTGCCAAAGATTAAGCTCCTAGCCATGCTCTTGCAGAATTCTGCAACACTGCCAAAGATTAAGCTCGTAGCCGTGCTCTTGCAAAATGCTTAGTGTTCGTGGATGCCACACCACACCGTCGCAGGGAGCATTGGCAAACCATGACATCCCTGTTCAGCTCTCCAGTCTGTCTTCGCTTCTGGGTTCTCCCTGCTCCAGGTAGACGTGCATCAGCCTTGGAACCTGGGCAATCTGTGCCAAGATGCTGCTCCTTCTGTGACTCCCAGAGATCTGATGGCGCAAAAATAGAAGGCTGCATGTCAAAGAGCTGTGCAAAATCTAATAAAAGGAAGAGCATTGTGGGCTCAAAGATGTGTCTATTCTTGCAGGATATGAGCAGTGTGTAAAGAGACCAAACATGAGAAAAAACAAAGAAATGAGCTCATGAGGTCCTAGAGCTGAACGGGGCTTTCACAGCCCCTTCAGGCTACACAATGGATGTCCACAGATTAAGCCTCAGGATCTACCTTTGGAGTGGCAAAATGGCCATTTTCTTTTTCAGCTGTTTTAGGTTTAAGTTTCCACATTGTCTCCAAAGTCACCCTTTGAATACACCGAAAGGAGAAAAGGTTCTTGAGGACACGGGTGCATTGTTACTTGTTTTCGCTGTAAGTGGCTGAGCATCAGTGGGCACAGTTAGAGGCTGGGTTTACGTGGCAGTCTCTTATTGTTCCTGGATGTTCAGACTCCCAGGGGTAGCATTCCCATGGAAGCTATCGCAGTGAGCTTCTGATAAATGAGTCTTGGCTAGCCATGCAGTGCACACGGCGTCTGAAACA